>NW_026898454.1:0-53615 GCF_033153095.1 Gastrolobium bilobum
TTTTATATAATTTTGGATGTAAATTTTAAATCGAAAAGGGACGTAAGTCCATGGAGCACAAAGATGTTTCGGCCAAAGAAGATGATCCGAGGATTGAAGATGCTTTGGATTGAAAAACGGAAGGCACCATGATCATCCACTTGCGTTTAAATTTCAAATTTATGATTTTTGAAATTATGCGTGCGTGGATGTATATTATAGAAATTCGAATTTTCAAAATAACTTAAATTTTAAATTTCAAAGGTTTAAAATTGTTATTCGGAATTATGAATTCCGTTTATTTTGGAAATTAAAATTTGAAATTTGAAATTTGAATTTTAAAATTTTGAATTTTTGAATTTACGACTAGTATGCATGCTTATAGTAAACGCGGTCATTCCTATTATAATATGCATGCGAGATAAAGAAAAGGAATAACTAATGATAAGACTAAAATGAACCCTCAAATAAAATTATCTAGCATTTTATGATTGCCTCCCATCATCGATGACATTCAAATCCCTTCTACATAATAGTGCTCTCTAGCTCAGCTAAGACCTATCATTTAGTCGGGTAAAGGTGCCATTTGAAGTGTACGACACTTAGGATGGTTTGTGCTAAACTAGATACATAAATTGCAGGCTCAGCCGGGTCTATGCATCTAGGGCAATGGGCCAGGTTGTTACAAAGTGATGTAACACTAAGTGACAAGGAGTTGTCAACCTGATGATCTAAGAGAAGATATGGAGATATTGTTGATAAGATCAACCCACTAGATAAGTTAGTTTTGAAGGCTCAGCCGGAGACTAATGGACCTAGTCGTTCTCTTAGCCCACTAAGGATGTCCTTGTGAAGGATAACCCTAAATCAATCACCGAGGGTCATTGATTTTAGATAAAATAGTGGGAGGACCATATACGTTTAAAAGTCTTTGTATTTGGTTATTATCATGAAATACTAATGTAAGGTTATCTTTATTTTCAGAAATTGAGTTATGGCCGGAAATTTGAATTTACGCTCTATTCTGGATACTAACAAGTTAACTGGACCAAACTTCACGGATTGGTATAGGAATGTATAAATAGTTTTACGTTCTGAAAAGAAAGATATGTTATGGATTCTCCTGTTCCTGTTGCCCCTGCTAAAGGGCAAGATGGGTATGACCAGTATGACTGGGAAGCTCATAGACAACACTTGGCAGACAATGAGCAGGCAGTATATATATTGCTTGCGTCTATGTCTGCAAAGCTTCAGCGTCAGCATGAGCATATGGATGTTCCCTCCATAATCTTGCATCTGCAAGAGCTTTATGATTAGCAAGGGAGGGCTGAGCGTTTTGAAACCTCCAAGGAGCTGTTTGGCTGTAAGATGGCTGAGGGTATGGCGGTTGGACCGCACATCCTCAAGATGATTGGGCTGATAGAGAAGCTTCCTTCTCTGGGTTTTATCATGGATCATGGGCTAAGTGTTGACTTAGTCTTGCAGTCCTTGCATCTTCATATAATGGTTTTGTGGTCAACTACCATATGAATAAGGTGGAGACAACACTCCCAGAGTTATTGAATCTCTTGACCACTGTTGAGGGTGTTGCTAAAAGGAGCAGGGCCCAAGCTTTTCTGATTGGCGGGCCTAAAAAGACCAAGGGTAAGGGCAAGTCTGTAGAATCAAACAAGCTCAAGCCCAGAGGTCAGCCCAAGAAGAAGAAGGGCAAGGGCAAAGGGAAAGGAAAGGAGAAATCCAAGGACAATGCTAAAATTGTATACTTCCATTGTCAGAAGGAAGGACATTGGAAGAGGAACTGCCCATCATTCCTTGTGAGCCTAGATTAGGTAATCGATCCTATCTTTGGCATTGTAGATTGGGACACATTAATGAGACAAGACTGTCTAGACTCCATCATGATGGTTATCTGGATTCCATGGATTTTGAATCCTATGGACCTTGTGAGTTTTGTTTGGCTGGAAAAATGACGAAGACGAAGGTTGAGAAACTTGCGAGTCATAGAGCCAATGAGTTACTAGAACTCATTCATTCTGATGTTTGTGGGCCCTTATCTACTCAAGCTAGAGGAGGATACTCCTATTTCATTACCTTTACTGATGATAAGTCCAGATACGGATATGTGTATCTTATAAGACACAAATCCGAGGCCTTTGAAAAGTTCAAAGAGTATAGAAATGAAGTGGAGAAACAACTTGGCAAGATGATTAAGACACTTCGATCTGATCGGGGTGGCGAATATCTGAGTCAATAGTTTCAGGATTATCTAAGTGAGAATGGGATTCTCTCACAGTTGACGGCTCCTTACACACCACATTAGAATGGTGTGTCAAAGAGAAGGAACCGAACTTTGTTAGACATGGTACGGTCTATGATGAGTGGTACGAAGCTCTCAAAATCATTTTGGGCATTCGCTCTGCATACGGGGTTACATCTTCTTAATAGGGTACCGTCGAAATCTGTTCTGACTACTCCATATCAGATATGGAGGGCCCAGAAACCCAACTTGAGTTATCTCAAGGTATGGGGTTGTCCAGCTTATGTCAAGACTCTAGCACCTGAAAAGTTAGGAGCTAGAAGCACCTTGTGCTACTATGTAGGATATCCCAAAGAAACTAAGGGATACTACTATTACTACCCTGAGGACCAAAGAGTTATTGTGTCCAAGAATGCTGCTTTTCTTGAGGAAGACCTTCTTTTTCAAGAAGATAGTGGGAGTAAGGTAGAACTTGAAGAAATTCAAGACCTACAAGAACAGATAAGGGAACCCGAGTCTGTTGATCAGGCGATGCCTCGACTGGAGGCAGTAGACACCCAGCCCCGTAGGAGCACTAGGTTTAGTCATCCACCTGAGAGGTACGGTTTTGTGATTGAGAATCAGCAGACCGTTGAGGATGACGAGCCTGCTTCCTACAATGAGGCAGTCAAGGATGCTGACTCCTCAAAATGGCAAGAAGCCATGGAATCTGAAATAGATTCGATGCATCAGAACAAGGTATGGACTTTGGTTCCACCACCTGAGGGCATAGTTCCTTTTGGGTGTAAATGGGTTTTCAAGAAGAAGACTGATGTTGATGGCAACATCCAAACCTATAAAGCTAGGTTGGTAGCGAAGGGTTACCGTCAAAGACAAGGAATTGACTTTGAGGAAACCTTCTCACCTGTTGCCATGATCAAATCTATTAGGATCATGCTAGCGATATCCGCATATTATGATTATGAAATTTGGCAAATGGATGTCAAAACAGCCTTCTTGAATGAGTTCTTGAAAGAGGAAGTGTATATGACACAACCTGAAGGTTTTGAATCCAAGAGTCAAGAGCATATGGTATGCAAACTTCAAAGGTCAATATATGGGCTTAAGCAAGCTTCCAGGAGTTGGAATCTTCGTTTTTGATGAAGTCGTTAAAGATAACGATTTTATCAAGAATGAGGATGATCCATGTGTCTATAAGAAGGTTAATGGGAATGTTGTTGTTTTCCTTGTGCTATATGTAGATGACATATTGCTCATTGGAAATGACATTCCCATGTTACGGTCCACAAAGGTTTGGTTGTCTGAGAACTTCACCGTGAAGGATATGGGAGAGGCAGCCTATATACTAGGTATTAAGATCTATAGAGATAGATCCAAAAGGTTACTGGGATTGTCCTAATCCACGTACATAGACAAGATGCTAAAGAGGTTTAGCATGGATGGGTCGAAAAGGAGTTTTCTTCCAGTCGGTCATGGCATTCATCTCTCTAAGACTATGTGTCCTAAGACACCTGTCGAAAGGGAACGCATGGAGAGGGATATGCATCAGCAATTGGATCCATCATGTATGCCATGATATGTACTAGACCAGACGTCTCTTATGCTTTAAGCATTACGAGCCGATACAGTCTGACCCTGGAAAGAGTCACTGGAAGACAATCCTTAAGTACTTGAGAAGGACTAAGGGTTTGTTTCTGGTTTATGGTGGAAGTAATGAGCTGATAGTGAAGGGGTTCACTGATGCAAGCTTCCAGAGTGATAAAGACGACTGTAAATCTCAGTCGGGCTTTATATACACCTTAAATGGTGGAGCAGTTTCTTGGAAGAGTTCCAGGCAAGAGACCACGACAGACTCTACTACTGAGGCAGAATACATAGCGGCTCCAGAAGCGGCTAAAGAGGCAGTCTGGATCAAGAAGTTCGTTGCAGAACTTGGAATGGTTCCGAGCATTGTTGATCCAATACCTTTGTATTGTGATAACACTGGTGCTATAGCCCAGGGCAAGGAACCCCGGTTTCATCAAAGATCCAAACATGTGCTCCGAAAGTATCACCTCATCCGAGAGATTATTGAAAGAATGGAGATAAAGATGGATTACGTCCCCACTGATGATAATTTGGCCGATTCTCTGACGAAGGGTCTCTCCCAGAGAAAACATGATAGTCATTATGAGTCTTTAGGTTTGACACGTCGACCTGATTGGCTCTAGGTCAAGTGGGAGATTGTTAGTATACAGGTGTCCTAGAGACAATCTGTTTTATCAGATGCACACCTTTTTCTATTTGGTATATCATGATTAATAAATTTGAGCAAACTTTATCTTTATCATATTTATGTCTCGCCAATATTTTATTGGTAATATGCGTTTAAAGATAAAGACCCTAGGAATAGAGCAGGTGTTCACTCGGGGATCTATGATAGGGATCATGATCATGAGGACTCGAGGACACTGAATGTCTATTACCTAAAATTTGTTCCTGGTCTTAAATCACCAAGAAAGGGTATTGGTGATCTCAATAAGACTAGTACGACATCATCTACTTGTATGGAGATACAAGGTAGGGACCTCATGGAATGCAGGCATGGTGATGCCTTAGCTGATGTCGTGGGTGGATCTGTTGGAGAACAGATAGCATTGAACTGACCCGCTTAGAGACTCCACAAGGATTCATTATGGAGAGTATCATTGGATTTGTAAAGTTTCTGAACGTTTGGTAGTGCAGGATCGTCCTAGACTTAAGGATGTCATCGAATACTATGTGTTAGAGTTATACTTTGATTGTACAACTCTATCCGCCTGAAAATGGGGAGATGTAACACCCTCCCTTGTATGCATCCAAGAGAGTTGTTTGCTAAGCGGATTAGAGACTTAACGTTAACGTGTGAAATTCTCGTTTAGTAAAAACTTTTTCATTTAATATCAATTAGAAAAGCTTGCTTAGACACTGACTTGGAGAAATAAAACAGCAAGAAAATTCAAAAAGGCTTCCGCTGCGAAACTCTGATTTTTCCCGAAAACGATCTGTCTTGAAAATATTATAAAAAATCCGAGTACAAAAATTTACAAAACTCTTCTTTGCTACTAAGAAACTAGACATCTGGGGCTTCGCGTACATATAAATTATACGCAAATCGGAGGTCTCTAGACCCATGAAACGGAACTCGCAAGTTCCTCAAAAATTCAGTGTATTTTCATAAAAACCTCCTGACTGGTAAAATTTATAATAATTCGAGTTTTCAAAATTTCATTGTAAGGGTTACATAATCTGAAAGTACACAGCTGGGGCTTTGCATCCATATAAAATATACCTCAATCGAAGGTCCGTAGCCCCAGAACGACAACTCGCAAAGTGCTCGCAAATCCGTTTAAAAATCAGCATATAGTAAAATGTTCAGAGATTACTTTCGCACACATTTCAGAATTTTTCCAATGTTACCAACTGATCATAAAGGTCTTAAAAACAGAAACAAAATCATAATCCAATTGTAATCCAAGCTACTCAATTGAATACAGTCATACATCAAACATCAGCAACAACAATAGTCTATACAGCAGCAAATAACAGCAAAAATCCAATTAAACATGTCTTCAAATGCTCTTTCGTCTTCCTGCCATTTTGTAAAAATAGCAGCCCCAAAGGGGTGAGAAAAATCCCAGTAGTGTGGCAGAAAATCCAATATTGCAACAATATTAATTTAAATCCAGAATTTCCAACATTGTCACATCATCGAATAAATTCCGAACAGATATTAAATATCATCAGAGTGCGTATATAACGCCAGAATACTAATCAAGTGCGTATATAACGCCAAGTACTAAACAGAGCGCGTATATAACGCCAAAGTACTAAACAGAGCGCGTAAATAACGCCATAACACATGTCCATAGCACTAAGGTGCACATGCTAACAGAACTCCAAGTGATATTCTTTTTGGCTCACAGAACTGAATATCCAAGGAACCTATGCGCACGGAGCCAGGTTGCTCTTGCTGGGTACCTTCGGCATGCCTAGATGATGCGTGCTCAAACGTATGCTTAGTTTCATAATATATTTCTGTTTCCAAAACTGTATGTAGATGGATGCATGAGATGCTATGTTTTGCTTCACACACACATGATAAGATGCAAAGTTATGATGTTCATGCTCCTCCTCATCAGTCATAGTTCACATGGACTATGCATCATACTTTCAAATAGCATGTGTATACAAAGCAGAATCTTTCTCAAGTCATATTCAAATCAGATTTCACATGCCTTCAAACAGAATCTTGTTACGGAAATATGAGAGCAACAAATCAAAAATTCCATAATCTAAACTAATAGTCACAATAGGTTTAACCACCTAACACTTACCTTGATACTTTAGCTTTTTAACCAAGCAGTCCAAACATCAACAAACAGCCCAATTATTTGGGACCTTGCGCACCTAAACAAACATATACACCAAATCAGAATTTACCTCTATTTTTCCTATGATTTACAATCAGTTCCCATGCTCCCTAACCCTTAGGTTTAATCAAGCACCCTAACGAAAGATACATTTTAAGGGCCTACACATGCAGGTTCGGTTTTCATAATTACTAGGTGCCTATAAATTCATCTTAACAAAACTCTACAATTGTCATTTAATCACTGTTAATTAAATTATACATTACACATGGTGTCTATATAAATTCAGAGTATGCACAGCTAGGTGAAAAATACTAATTCAACCGGACAGCCCCAAAGCATAACAAAGGGTTATTTTCCAAATTCACAAAATCTATTTCGGCTTGCTGTACCAAAGTTCATGGCTGATCTAATGATTAAAAACAAAAGAATATAACTGACACAAGTTTACTCTTTCTAGGACACACATATAAACCGAATAAATAATGAGCAAGGAGGGGTTTTATGTTTGGCTTATATTATCCTCGTCATTAATCATACATATTCCTTAATTAATCTTATCCTCTAAGACAATGATTCAAAATTAACATAGATATTCAATTGACAATAACTCATGTTCTTTCAATTAATAGCAATTAACAAAATCCTAAGGTTCATACAATTTCGGTTTTCATAGGTTGTTACTATTACATACAGTGTTTGACAACACTAGTTCAATTTGACAACACTAGTTCAATTGCTAGCAAACACCAAGTCCCTAGGTGACCTAAACAGAGAAGGAATTGAATAACACAATTTTACAGTTTCTAAACATATAGGGAGCGTCCAAAAAGAATTATGAGAAGGAATGACAAAGTAGATATGTTCCCCTTTTTAAGCTCCGGCAAAGACTAACAATCCCTTTTTTTTTATTTTATTTTAATCTATAAACAGTTCAGCCAGATATTCACCCAGCAGAGGGAACACATATATTTCAAGCTCTACCATTTTAGTTTTGTTTGGTTACTTAGATTCATTTGCATCAAAGCTAATAGCTTTACGGTGGTACAAAAATAAAAGGGAGTGACAACAAAATGTTCCCTAAACTAGAAGCAGAGGCAGAACCGAACAGCAAGAAGTAATTGAAAACAAAATATGTATCTTCCTATAACACACCCACAGCCGAACAATTAGGATTAGAGGAAACTTAAAGTTTGGTTGTTAACTTCTTCCACGCAACCATGTTCCTCCTAAAATGAATGCAGAAAACAGTCACCAAATTTTTGGAGCATCATCACCGCCTCTCACCATGCCAAAGAGTTAAAACAGAAATAAGACAAAGGAGCAGTTCACATCACGTATCTCATGAGCTGAAACGCTGAAACTAGAAACAGAGAAAGTGGGAAAGGCTCACTTGTTCTAATTTCTAATGGATGATAGTGTAAAATTTAGGATGACCACTTTCCCTAGTAAGCATCGTGCCTTCAGCTGCATGTAATGGGAGGGATAGCCCAACCATTGCTGGACCTTAAGCTTGCTACAATGGAGAAGAGTTTAATCAGAACCAGTCAATGAAGAAGGGCACGAATACATCAAAAGGGATCCCTACCTCCTAAAAGTTTCCCTTCAACCGAACAAGAGAAAGGAGTGAAGGATGGGTTTGTATGACAGTCCCTTGGCTATTGTTCATTGTCGAATCAGTGAGGAGAACAAGAATGATATTTCTCCTCTCAAAGCTCACGGTTTTTGGTGCAGCTCTTGGAAGGAATTTTAACTTGCAGTCCATTAATTTTTTTTTCCTTGATATGGTTCACGGCTGGACAAGGGGGAAAAGAACTTTATTTAGGCTTCACACTCCTTAATTTCAGCATGCAAGGTCGAACAAGGGGAGAAGAGGGTAATCTCCTTCTTGGCTGTTACACGGCTTGGAGAAATGGATGAAGGTGGCATCATGGCTGAGTGTGATTCGAAATTAATGTGACCAAGGATCTGCTTGTTGCTTCTTCTACTTGGTTGGAGCAAGGGAAAAATCGCAGGTTGGGAGGACAGATTCCCTCTCGGTTGGGTGAAGTAAAAAGGGAAGATGTGTTGGCCAAAATCTAATTCAAAGGTGCAAGGAGGGAAGAACAAAAATAATAAAATAGTAAGATAACCTTTGGCCCTTATTGGGCGCTAGGTGATGAGATTGTTATTGACCAATTGGCTTTCATGCATTCAGATTAGGGAAAAGATAAACTAAAGGTTCCAAGATGGGAAAAGGTATGGGCTGAATTAATTCATCCTACAATGCTCTTGGGCCATCGCCCCACAATTGAAAAGGCCTCACAAGAGAATGTCCAAAACATACATACTTCATGTACAACCCACTACCACATATTTCATATACCTTCTAATTTTATTTTATGTTAAAACTAATGTCTTTATACATTATGATTAAGTTAATTCCATCCCTTTTTAACTAGAGTTTGGATGCTTAAAATAATTATATTTATATACTCGCTCCTAATTGTCATCAAATAATTTTCCTTACTTGAATTAGATCCACCCTAATTATGTATATATATATATATATATATACATATTTATATATATAAATTTCGAATTATAACCCTGCTTCCATATTCCTGATGAAAGTTTATTCAAATTCTTTAATCCGTGGGATTTTACAGGAGAACAGTGTACTCTTGGGTATAACTCGAATACATGAGTATAGATGGACATGCCGAAAGGACTCACAATCCCCTATAAGGGATTAGTCGTTCACAAAGACCGGTAGGGCTGAGATGACTTCTAGTTGACTCGGGAATCTATGCATAGTAAGAGATCATGAAGAGTCATGATCTGTCTTAGAGTCAATAGAAGAAGATTCCTAGTTCCTGTGAAATATTATATTTAGTCAATAAAGAGAGATTATACTCTATCCTTGCTCTCGACTAAATGTGAATGACGATGTGAGGGATAATACTGGCACGGTATCCAAATCAGAAATGTAGATCACTTGATCAACTCAATTAGTTCTGGGGCTACAGAGCATTGCTAGTGTATCATGTAGTCATTAAATGGATTGGGTCTTTTAAAGGTGTTTAAATGGTTCAAGTTTATTTGTCAGTAACTAATTGGGCCTAATGGGTCACACACAAAGGTTATTCCTTATTGCAAGTTATAGCAAGTTTGGACCAATAATGAGTTATTGGGCTTTGTCAAGACTATGAGTCAAGTTGGGTTGGAGTAGGGACTCCAAGCCCACTTGATCCATGCGCCCTTTTGGGGCATTAGTGGTGAAAGAGTTTCCTCCACTAATAGGCCCAAATATGATGATAGGCCAAAGAAGCCTTGGGGCATGGATCCTAGTAAGTCAAAAAGTTGACTTGGCAAAAATAAGGTTTGGGCAAATTTGAAATTTGAATTTTTGAAATTTGAAATTTGAAATTTGAAATTGAATTTGAAATTTGAAATTTGAAATTTGAATTTCGAATTACGAACTTGGATAAGATTGAATTTATGTTTAAGTTTAAATTTCAAATTTGAATTTGAAATTTGAATTTCAATTTTAAATTCTACGAGGTTAGATTGTTGAGAATAATTTAAAATTATTTAAAGGAGTAATCCAATAGAGATTGGATGAAGATTCTCTCAACTACTCTTTCATTTGAATTCGGAATTTAAATGAATACCGTTGCAAGAAAAAATTTCTGAGGAAAGGAAAGGTATTAAAGGGGCGCATAATTTAAAGGAGTGAATCAGGGAACGTCCATCTCATCATTCAATATGTGCGCCTAATTAAAGGTGGCTGATGAGGGGCGCCTAATCAAGGGAGAGAATCAAGGAAAGTCTCTCTCATCCTTTTAATGTGTGCGCCTAATTAAAGGGAGCTGATGTGGGGCGCATAATGAGATGGAGAGAATCAAGGAAAGTCTCTCTCATCACTTTAACTTGTGCGCCTAATCATAGGAGGGGCTTATGTGGTTGATCAGTTTTTTTATAAAAACCTGATGCATCATCTCTCCTATGTGTGTGTAGAATTCGAAAAAAAAAAAGCTCCAACCTTTCCTTCCCTCTCTTGTTGCACCATCACCTAACCTCAAGACACCATTATAGTCTTGAGAAAAATAATCCAAACACTTGGTAGCCTCTACCTTGCATGCGCCTAGCCAGCCACCGAGGATAAGGAGGGATCAAGGAGAAAGAGTTCTCGTTTGCAAGAAGGAGATAATCGTGTGGATCACCATTGGAGGGCGTCATCTTTTTGCGCCTACAAGTGTAAAGGTAATTCTGAAACCCTATTTCGTTTCAATGAAAAGCATTCATACATAGGGTGTATAAAAACAAAAAAATTTCGCAGCGAAAGCATAGACCATCTATAGACCCCATGTATGAATGCTTTTCGTTGAAACGAAATAGGGTTTCTAAATTACCTTTACACTTGTAGGCGCAAAAAGATGACGCCCTCCAATGGTGATCCACATGATTATCTCCTTCTTGCAAACGAGAACTCTTTCTCCTTGATCCCTCCTTATCCTCGGTGGCTGGCTAGGCGTATGCAAGGAAGAGGCTACCAAGTGTTTGGATTATTTTTCTCAAGACTATAATGGTGTCTTGAGGTTAGTTGATGGTGCAACAAGAGAGAGAGAAGGGTTGGAGCTTTTTCTTTTTCGAATTCTACACACCCTAGGAGAGATGATGCATTAGGTTTTTTATAAAAATCTGATCAACCACATAAGCCCCTCCTTTGATTAGGCACACAAGTTAAAGTGATAAGAGAGACTTTCCTTGATTCTCTCCATATCATTATGCGCCCCACATCAGCTCCCTTTAATTAGGCACACACATTAAAAGGATGAGAGAGAATCAAGGAAAGTCTCTCTCATCACTTTAGCTTGTGCGCCTAAGCATAGGAGGGGCTTATGTGGTTGATCAGTTTTTTTATAAAAACCTGATGCATCATCTCTCCTATGTGTGTGTAGAATTCGAAAAAAAAAAAGCTCCAACCTTTCCTTCTCTCTCTCTTGTTGCACCATCACCTAACCTCAAGACACCATTATAGTCTTGAGAAAAATAATCCAAACACTTGGTAGCCTCTACCTTGCATGCGCCTAGCCAGCCGCCGAGGATAAGGAGGGATCAAGGAGAAAGAGTTCTCGTTTGCAAGAAGGAGATAATCGTGTGGATCACCATTGGAGGGCGTCATCTTTTTGCGCCTACAAGTGTAAAGGTAATTCTGAAACCCTATTTCGTTTCAATGAAAAGCATTCATACATGGGGTGTATAAAAACAAAAAAATTTCGCAGCGAAAGCATAGACCATCTATAGACCCCATGTATGAATGCTTTTCGTTGAAACGAAATAGGGTTTCTAAATTACCTTTACACTTGTAGGCGCAAAAAGATGACGCCCTCCAATGGTGATCCACACGATTATCTCCTTCTTGCAAACGAGAACTCTTTCTCCTTGATCCCTCCTTATCCTCGGTGGCTGGCTAGGCGTATGCAAGGAAAAGGCTACCAAGTGTTTGGATTATTTTTCTCAAGACTATAATGGTGTCTTGAGGTTAGTTGATGGCGCAACAAGAGAGAGAGAAGGAAAGGTTGGAGCTTTTTCTTTTTCGAATTCTACACACTCATAGGAGAGATGATGCATCAGGTTTTTATAAAAATCTGATCAACCACATAAGCCCCTCCTATGCTTAGGCGCACAAGTTAAAGTGATGAGAGAGACTTTCCTTGATTCTCTCTCATCCTTTTAATGTGTGTGCCTAATTAAAGGGAGCTGATGTGGGGCGCATAATGATATGGAGAGAATCAAGGAAAGTCTCTCTTATCACTTTAACTTGTGCCTAATCAAAGGAGGGGCTTACGTGGTTGATCAGATTTTTATAAAAACCTGATGCATCATCTCTCCTATGAGTGTGTAGAATTCGAAAAAGAAAAAGCTCCTACCTTTCCTTCTCCCTCTCTTGTTGCGCCATCACCTAACCTTAAGACACCATTATAGTCTTGAGAAAAATAATCCAAACACTTGGTAGCCTCTTCCTTGCATGCGCCTAGCCAGCCACCGAGGATAAGGAGGGATCAAGGAGAAAGAGTTCTCGCTAGCAAGAAGGAGATAACCGTGTGGATCACCATTGGAGGGCGTCATCCTTTTGCGCCTACAAGTGAAAAGGTAATTCTGAAACCCTATCGTTTCAACGTAAAACATTCATACATGGGGTGTATAGATGGTCTATGCTTCCGCTGCAAAAAATTTTTGTTTTTCCACCCATGTATGCGCACCATAGTATGACTATGGTGCAGTCTTTCGAACTATCAAGTCCTTCAATATCTTATCTGCTTCAGATTAGGGTAACATACAGGGGAGTGCTGCTTGGAAAAAGATTAGATGATTAAATTGCCAAAAACTTTGAAAGTAAGAAACCTCGATTTAGCAAAAATAATAGATACAAGACGTCATCAGAATCATTCAACCCCACCAATAAAAAATTAACTGAAACAAGTTCTCTCAACACAATCCTTACTTATTCTTCAACTCATCAACACTTGAAGAAAGAAAACCAAAAAATATTAAATAGTATTATCACATGACTTATATCGTTTAAAAAAAAGTGAAGGAAACAAGATGTATAATTGAAAAAAGGATTAGCGCATATGGCTAAAAGCATTATTGGACTTCCTTCAACCACGGAAGGATGGATATGCACTGAAATCCTAATACACCAAAAACTATATATCCCAAATTTAGACCAATTGGTGAACCCCAAACATGCAAGGCTGATTCTTATATTCTGACTGGTAAGGATACAAATGGATAGCAATTAAAAATATACAGTGCCCCATATAAATCGTGATATCAAACTTTAATCTTCAGACTACTTTTGGAATGCTAGACATAAGATATATTTAGGAAAATAAAAGAATACAAAATCCTAAACTATAGTCCACACTGAGTCCAGTTTTCACAATATAAAACCCAGTCCGGCTGCTAGAGGAAAGAAAATTTAAACAACTAGATAGTTATAATCAGAAACCGAAGTTGACAATTCATACCCCCATATAAAACCATTAACTTCTAAAAATGGCAAACATAACCAAGCAGTTAGAAAATTTTAAATATATACCTCAAAAACAGTTAGAAAATTGAACTATATGAGCTGCAAAGTATTACGTTCAAAAATATATATCTTATACTAGTTAAATCATAAGATCTCGCTGCTTTGTCTTCCTTGTCATACCCACCTGGCATAAAATGAAACGAATATTTATTGTGGATTAATTTCTCTATTCCATTAATCATGAAGGGGAAAAAAGACAAATAAATGGGGACTGGAAAATAATTCCAAAGAAAAAGTGTAACATCCCGCGAAAATTAGAAACATATATAAACTGCCTTGAGTAATGTTAGTACATGTTTTAAATTCGAATTGTTTGTGGATACACTTAGGATGGAATTAAATTGAAGTAGGAAAAGTATTATTGGAATATCTCACTCATTATGAAAGTTATATAAATTTTAGTTAAGGACATGGAAGCATGGCTTAAACTCGAATTATATTTATAAAATTAAGGTGGACCTTATATTACAATAGGAAAATTATTTAACTACAAGTAGGGGTGATTATATATTTTAGGAATTCAAAACCCTAGTCAAAAGGATAGGAGAACCTTTAAGACATTAATTCTGAAACCATTCTTCCCTTGAGGGCCGATCAGCCCAAATGTCTCATGGTGGGCCTTAAGCAACCCAAAAGCCCTTCCATCCTTGCACCTCCTTTTCGTGCCCATGAGTAGAAAAAGAAGTCTGATCATATGTATAATCCTTATTGGCCCACTCTTTATGCATGAAATTCTATTGGTTGGAAATCATACATCTTTTATTATCATTTCTTCCTCCAATCGTGCGTACAATGAAGAGATAACAAGTCTGATAGTTGTTTTAGTTTTGACTGAACCTCAATACCGATTGTGAGGCCATCGTGTTCCCCCTCCTTCTTCCTAGGCATTGTAAAAGTAAGTCACAGGGCTACTTGCTAACTGTTTAGTATCCCTTATAGTCCCAATTGCTTTCCAAAACCGTGGACTCAATAGAAGAGCACCGTGAAACCAGAGTTTAACTCATTCCATTCATCGCCCCACCTAGACCGTGAGTCTTTCAAGAGAGAAATTGTCATCTAAGTCCCCATAGTTATTCCTTCCCCATTCGGCTGAGGATCCACATGCAATAAGGTGAGATGTTCGCCCATTTTCTGGTTCCCTCCTGCGCGACTTGGTCCGATTAAGTTCTCCTGGTGTACGCATGCCTTGGGTTCGATTCGAGCTGTCTCCCGTTGCATGCAGAGCGTGTCCGAAATTCAGCATTTGTCCCTCTGTCTCACTTGTGCGCAGCCTAACCCCAACACTAAGGAGATTGAAATCCAACTTCTGCTCACCACCTCACTGCCCCTCTTGGGTTCGGCTGATGACCCTCACATAAGGAGGTAAACTTTCCCTTTCTTACTTATATCTCATACCTGAATCAGTCCGGAGTGACCTTTCTGAAAGTAGAATTGGCCTTGAAGGCCGAAACATGCGTGAGGGAAAAACAAAATTTTTCGCAAGCGGAACACACATGCATATCAAGATACATACTTTAAGACGTATGTCATACCTTGTTCGTGAAAACTCAAGATGATCAAGGTAGGTCTGAAGGGTTCAGACCCTCTAACGTTGATCCACACCATCCGCGTCTAGATACAGGAACTCCTTCCTGTAAGGTTGCCGATTGATCACCACAATATGGCTTGCTATGCGCTCAGTGTGTGATGCAAGAGGCTAGGTAAAAGTGTTTAGAAGAGTGAAGTGTTCTAAGAGAAAACCTCACAAGGGGCGCATAGATGAGTAGAGAAAGGCTTGGCTTTTTCACTAAAACCTAAGGAGGAACTAACTCCTCATTGAGTACACAAGAGGAGCCTTTTAAGTTTCAAAAACAAATCAGATTTTTCTCCCAAAAATCTGATCAAAAGTGGTGCCATTGGGGAGAGAATAAGTGGAGTTGTTACATTTCAAAAATTGCCAACAACATCCCAGAATATTCTCATGAGACTAAGTTCAAAACCTAGTCAGAAATCTGATCATGAATCATCATATAATCAGCTATATGGTGCGCCCCATATAGCCTAAAAGGTGACCAGATACATTTGAGTTAGTTGCATTTCAAACTTAAATCAACTCACTCAAATATTCTCCCAATAGACCGTATCTTTTGGAGCTAATTTTGATGATCAAATCTAGCCAAAATCAGCACCCCATTATCCTTGGATTATGTCTAAAAGATCTCCTCCTGATATGTTCCAACAAGATCTCATCTTATCCTTTTGTTATGAAACAACTTTTCATAGCCAATTCAAATTTGAATTTCAAACATTTGAATTCAAACTTTCAAACACTTAAATTTTAAATTTAAATTCAAATTTCAAAAGTCAAATTTCAAAATTCAAATTCAAATTTCAAATTTCAAAATTCAAAATTCAAATTTCAAATTTCAAATTTCAAATTTCAAATTTCAAATTCAAAATTCAAATTTCAAAATTCAAATTCAAAATTCAAAATTCAAAATTCAAATTTCAAAATTCAAATTTCAAAATTTAAACATTTGATAATTAATTTAACTAATTAAATTAATTAGTAATGTCTTGGACTATCCAAGCCCATTACTTTGATCCATGCGCCCTCCACCCTATCTGTGGAGTTCCAAACTACTTCTTGGGCTAATAACAATTGTTAGGCCCAATACCTTTAATGCTAGAGCATCTAGACAATTAGATGTTAGTGTGTGACCCATTAGGTCCAACATAGTCACTGACATAAATGGGCTTGGGCCCAATAAGCCCACAACCCATCTAATGACAACACAGAGCACTAGCAATGTTTTGTTGCCCCAGAACTAGTTAGATTAATGACTTGATCATCCTATTACACATATTTGGGTTGCTGTATATATTTCCTTTCGTCTCGGTTACCTTCCCATAAAACCTAGGGTAAGGAAGCGTATCAACCTCTGCGGTTTAGGGTAAGCTTTATTCGAAATAGGGAATCTTCAATTTACAGACTCTAAAGGCAGATCATCTCATGATCTCTTTTACTATGCATAGATTCCCGAGTCCCTGTAAATGTCATCCCGATTTCTCCGGTTTACAGATAACCTAATCTCTCACAGAGATTTGACGAATTCCTTCAGCTTATCACCCTAGCCCTGTGTTCTTTCAGGACAAGCCCAACAGTATACCTATGAGTCTCCATGTTTCAGGCAGACGAGGTGCACAATCAAAGCATGCCTTCTAGAACACAGTCTAGGTAATAACTTCTGGTCTTAGGAAAGACATACCCAAATATAAAGAGACTACTCTAATGATATTCTCTGTGAGAGTTCCTCATAGAGTCTCTTTGTGGAACTGTTCAGTGCGAGCTATACCCTTATAGGTCCACCCACGACTTTAGCTAAGACATCTCCATATCTGTAGCTCATGAGGTCTTTACCTTGCATCCAAATACAAGTAGATAAGTCGTGCTAGTCTTACCCGAGATCACTGATCCCCATTCTCAGTGTCTCTAGACTAGGAACATAAAATTAGGAATAAACATGCAGTATCCTTGAATCCTCATGATCGTGATCTCATCACAGATACTCAAGAGATACCTATTTTATTCCAAGGGGTTTATCCAGTTACTCATATAAATATTAATAGTAATATTGAGACAAAATATGAAACAGGATAAATAGTTCTTTTATTTGCGACAATATAAAAGGTCTACATATATCCTAATCTAATCAAAAGATTGTCTCTAACATCCATATACTAACACTTTCCTTCTGCATGCAACCGATTGGTGTTGAATTAGTTTCCTTTCTATTACGTGCAGAAAAAGAACCTGACCTCTTGGAACTTAGGAAGACATAGGACCGCCTCTGTTCTATTCATGATTGTGGCGTGTAAGCGAAAAGGTACTAATATAATTCGTACATTACTCTTTGCTTCGGTCTGCATGTAAGATTTAGGAGGAGAAGTATTGTCATATATGTTCCTTGTTTCTGCTCCCTGGACCGTACGATTAACAAAGGTATGCAAGCATTAATGGCAAAATTACTTGAGCATGGAACTTGGCTCAGCTAAAGTTTAGAAGCTGCACTTTTGAAATAAACAAAATATTTAATTTTGCTTGAGTAGGAAAACCGTATGTGTGTGTATAAATTGAGAGGCTAGATTTTTGTTGTTGTGTTCTCATTACCTCTGCCTTGTGAATAGTCTTGATAATAATTATGCAAAAATAAAATAAAAAAGGAATGATTTTGAACTTAGTATAATGCAGTGTTAGTTTCAGAACTGCTCATGAAGTTAACATCAAGTAGTTAGACTCTACAGGTGTTTAGAAATAAATGGACAGCCTGCTTTAGGCCTCATGCTAGCGCACACCTATTTTAGGAGAATTGTTGTATGGACCAGAAATATTAGGAGTAATATTACCCTTTGTGACTGCTGGCTAGTACATGGATTGTGAACTGTTGCTCTCATGTTTTGGATCTGGATTCTGTATACGATATTCGCATTTTGTTCATGGATATAATATGCTGGATATTCTGTTGAGGGGAATAATTGTTATACAGCATTCTGATATTCGAATCCATGAGATATATGTATCTTGATTATTATCTAGTCATGCATATACACCTCATAATGCATTTGTTTCTTTTGTGTGTGAAGCATATCATGGCATACATGCACCAATTTCATGCTGCACATGGACTAAAATATTTATA
Source organism: Gastrolobium bilobum (assembly GCF_033153095.1). Classification (NCBI taxonomy): domain Eukaryota; kingdom Viridiplantae; phylum Streptophyta; class Magnoliopsida; order Fabales; family Fabaceae; genus Gastrolobium; species Gastrolobium bilobum. The sequence goes on from NW_026898454.1 coordinate 18,391, forward strand.
TAAATATGCATACGATTGAGCACGCATCATATAGGCATACCTCGGTACCAGGGCAGGGGACACTTGGCTTCCGTCCGCATAGGTTACAGTTGGAATCCTTCTGTTGGAGCCACCCAGGATAATCCACTGTATCTGTTAGTGTTATGTGCACAGTAGTGCTATGAACGTACACTTATGGCGTTATATACGCACTATGATTATGATTCAGTTATACGTGCACCGTAGTGCTATGAACGTACACTTCTGGCGTTATATACGCACTATGAAAATGGTTAGTACTTGACGGATTTGAACTGATGATGTGACTGTTTTGTAATTCTGTATTTAGTTAGTACTGTTGCATTACTGGTTTTGTTGCCACACTACTGGGATTTTTCTCACCCCTTTGGGGCTGCTATTTTTTACAAAATGGCAGGAGGTCGGAAGAGCATATGAAGACTTGATTACATGGATATTTGTTGTTATGTGCTGCTGTTTGGACTTTGCTATTGTTGTTTATCTGATGGATCTGTATTAAATTGAGAAGTTTAGATTATTGTTAGATTATGATTTTATTGCTGTTTTAAGACTCTTATTATTAGCAAGTATTTTGGAAACAAATCCTGGAAACGTTTTGTGAAAAGAAATGCTGACGTTTTAACTAAAGTGCTGATTTTCAAACAGCATTGCGAGCACTTTGCGAGTTCTGTTTCAAGGGGCAAACGACCTCCAATTTGTTATTATTTTATATGCACACGAAGCCCCACGTGTCTAGTTTTTGATTACAAAAACGTTACAATGGAATTTTGAAAACTTGATTTTATAATAATTTTTAAAGACAGCAAGGTCTGCCAGGAAAATAATATTTTCAGCAACTTAAGAAATTTTGAGAGCGTACTCTGATTTGTGTGAGGAACTTGATTTCAAGTATAAGTTTTCATTAGCAACATCAAAATGATTTTTCAGTAATTAAAATTTGTCGAAAGAACTCTAATTCCGCTTAGCAAACAAACTCTCTTGGATGCATACAAGGGAGGGTGTTACAAAAAGACACTTACCCAAATAGACTAATGGAAATAAGAAATAGAAGCCAAAGTTAAAAGAAAAAAATAAAATTAGAAGTGTTAGTAAATGTTGATTCTGAAGAAAAAGAAAATAAGGAGGAAACCCTATAATTTGAAGTTTACCTTGTCGACCTTTTCTTGATTGTCCTTCCCTTCTACAGCTATTATCCCATAGGTGAGCTTCATACCTTCCAGTCCATCTATGTCTATAAATAAGGCCAAAAATTAAACACGTTATTATTTTATTACTCATATGAAAATTTATATTAGACAATAAATTGAATATTCAATCAAACATATTATAGTGTGCTCTTCCAAACATCAACCTAGTCACACCGCGATATATTGATGTTCTCTGCCCAAAGGTATCCAATGCTCTTTTAGGTGCAGCTTCAACAGTAGTACTGTTTGTACTATTATCACCACTGGTGGTTTCGCATGTTGAACCCTTACCACTTCCCATGGACAATGTCAATGACTGCAGATTATTGTTAGCATTTTCTTGATACTCATAATTGCTTGAAGCGGGTACCACCAAGTTTTGCATTGGCACGAGACTATTGTTCGTGAACATGTAATGATCTAAATCATTTGACTGAATTTCATTAAAGGCTGCAAGATCTGACTGATTTTCAAACTTTCTCACACCAAGAAAATTTGCAACCTTGGGAATTTCGTTGCTGCTGTGAGTATTAATCAGATTCCAATCTGCGTAGTTGAATTAAATAATTACCCCAACATATATAGTTTAGAGAGAATACATGGCAACAAGCCAAAAACAGAAAGAGACAAACACAGGATGAGAACTTACCGTGATTTTGAAAAGAACTTTCCATGTTCTCATTGACTAATTTCTCAAGAGAAAACTGATGAGATTTAATTAAATAAAAGGCTTAATTAAGCGAATTTAAGTCACTTTTGAGGCAAACAGCAGCATACACCAAAAATTGAAAAATATAATAGTAAAAGAATCATCCAACTCAATAAAGTCAGCCAGTTTCGAAAGTTCATTTGTGAAGTTTGACATTGATAACAACACAAAATTAACCAAAAGCAACTCATCATGTTACCAATTCCTCTGCACCGGGGAGGTTTCCTCTTTTAGCAAGATTAACAGCAAGTTCTAAATTGTTTGGCTGCAAAAGTTCGAAAGAAACATTTAGAAGTAGGATCCATAGATTCCATTTAACCAAAAACACATCATAATTCACAAATTACCTGGCCGCTAACAAAACGTACAATGGCTGCCTCATTTACAGTATCAAGCAAACACCTGGCCACGTCTATTGATGGCATAACAACCCCCTACTTCGTGATAACATATATCAATCCATATTTATTTGAAATCTGCACAACAAAAACATATCAAACATTTAACGACATGTCTATCAAGAACTGAGAATATTGAATGATTATTGGAGTTTGCACACAAACCTGCATTGATACAGGAAAGTCATCAGCAAAGTCCGAAGGGAAGAACAGATCTGTTTGTTTCTTAGTAAAAGATGGTTTGCCTGATAACAAATGCCACAAATATACTAGATGGTATCAAGAAGTATGAGTTGTCATGGAAAATAACCATTTATTTGAGCATATCTCAGAAAGAATTCAATATAGTTTCACATTCTTAAAAGCATCAAAATAAAAAATTAAACCAACTACAAATTAAGCATAAATTGAGGAGCCTAACATGTGAAGTCGTTAAGATATGCACACACATTGCATCTGCCCATATTCCTCACTATCACAATCACATAAACCATAAGGTTCGTTCACATTCATTCGATGTCTACACATATACTTATCTTCTTCTAACAAAGGAGGCCCAATTCACGATACCCAAGAGACAGCCCTGCAGAATAAAAAGAGCTCTCTGAATCTCCTTGGTCAATGAAGAAAGAGTATCAACTAGTCAATCCTCACTGCATATAGAATTAAAAAGAAAATATTAAAGCCTTTCAACTAATCAATATCAAGTGACTTTTTTAAAAGCACAAGAAGTGACCTCGAACAAATTTTTCCAACAGATATATCTTTGGCCTTTTTCTGGCAATTGGTGCATTCCTAGTTTATTAACTAGAATATAACTTGCATCATAATATCTCGAATATGAATTTGAGCAATCAATAAAAAGAGAGATTTATCTAAAAAAAAGGAGAGAAAATAGTGTTAAATGTATTCTTTCAATAAATATTAAATAAATAAAAGAAATCTACCTGAATAGGAGGGGAAACATCATTTATCTCAAACGTCAAACCATCGGGAGGATCATAATGCCTGAGAAACATCCCCGAACCGAACCGCTACTTGGTTCAAGCATCGCGCCACCTGGCTCGAGCCAGATCCACCTCGCACCGAGCCCAACACGCCAGAAACGCGCTCATCGAAGCAGATCGAGCCTTTTCCATCTCGCCCAGGGACCCCTCCGCCCATATCCTCCGAGCACGAGCCCTCCACCTTATGAACCACCGTGTCACCGCTTTAAGGTCACTTGAAACTGCCCTCTCCTCGCCAGCCGCGAATTCCCTCTCCGTGAACATGCGGCGGCGAGTCGACTCTGCGGTGGAAGACCTGGTGAAGGCGGTGGGACTGAGTGGAGGGAAGAATAGTAACACGGAGGTGCTGTGTTTAATGGGAAATTGTTACAAATGGAAAGGGATGAAGACAGAGGCTAAGGATGCGCTCCGGAAAGTGTTACGAATGTAATGGGTTGAATATTCGGCCCATGAATATTAAAGCCTAGACGATCTGGTCCGGGAGACGAACACCGCAAATGGTGGTCCAGAATGAGAACCGAAGCACCTACCCTGGTGTGAACTGAGGGAAAGATCCGCCACCGACGAATGCCATTATGTTGCTATGGAAGAGTGTCTCGATGTGGCCGATTCCGCCACCGGCAAGAGCTCCCGGAATGGGTCGCAGTTGTAGACGCGGAAGCCTGTGTCGGAGGCGGCGGCAAAGCAGGCATGGTTTTGGTTGAATGAGGTTCGGAGGAGCGACGAGGGAGATTCCGGTGAAGGGGTTTTAGTTTGAGATTGGGGAAGAAATTGAAGTTTTACTTCTAAACCTAAAGATTTGAAAGTAGGATTAGGGTTAGGGTTCGGCGAAAGAGGTGAAGAAGATAAATAAAGAGTGACCATTCAGAAATAGACTTCACTTCCCAAAGGATTCTAGGCTTTCTAGAAACACCAGGCCGAGAAAGAGAAAAAAAAATAATTTGTGTTTGTTGCCAAAAAGGTAAGAGAGAGAGAGAAAGACTTTAAGTAGCTCAGGGTAGCTGTTAATCACTTGATTTAGGGTCCGTTTTTAAAATAGCCATCAAGATACCGCCTCTGTATCCCATTTTTCTTGTAGTGTGGGATCATATGATAATATGAATCCCAAGACCAATGAACTATCAAACGAGCATAGTTTGAATCTTCAAGAAGATCATTGCGACCAGAGTTTGATAATTGTCAGTCACTTAACTAATTTTATATCCATGTGGATCCTTTTCCCTACCCGGGTCGTGAGAATGCTTATAGGGACCTACCCAAAGGGTAATTATTGTTATAAAATATAAAAAATCAAGTATCTTGCATGAACCTATTATTAGATATTCAGTTACACAAGTGTGTGTGTGATTCTTTTCCTTACCCGGGTCGTGCGAATGCTTAACGGCCTAGCCTGTAACAGTTCGTTGTATACCGATATTGTTAACATTGATTATGATATTAAGCGCATTTACAATCACATCAGTTCATTAAAAAATGCGAGTAAACTTTTTCCTTTTCATTACGTAAGCATTTAAAAACAATAATAAAACGTAATGATAAAATTTGTGATCATAACTGATATCTAAATGCAGAATCATTAAAATAATTGTATAACTATCATACAATGCTTATTTTAAGTTACTAAGGGGTTCCCATAAACTCACTTAGCATAATTATCACTTTTACGGTTTGTACATAACCGAACATGGTTCAGTCATCTGAACATTGCGAGAGATTTAGTGGTTACAAGCCTCTCATATTTTAGTATGTTATTCCAGACTCAATTTTCTTTTCAACAAGGTATCATACACCCGATAAAGGTCTTGTTTGTTTTGGTTATCACCGTTTGAAGTTGGATAAGCAAAGCTGTCAGCCAACCTCAAACAGGGCACCAAACATACCTCACCATTTCTGCGATTCTAAACAAACCACTCCACCAATTGCTCTCAACTTTTTATACAGTAAAATAGACACCTTAAGCTTAAATTTAACATATCATGGGCCTAATTTTACGAAGAATAGAGGGAGAAATAAATTTCTAAAAACTGCCACCCGACAGCCCCCAAGTGCAGGGCGTTCTGGGTAGTCCTCATTCAACTGCATCTACAGGTTTGCGTACAACTCCAATGGCTACCAAATTTTGATACAACGTAGTTGACATCTCATTCTTCAAAATGGTGTATGGAACTTCCCTATTAGACCTCTATGGAGGGAGATATTCTCTCCCAAATTTGACCCAAAAACTGCCATTTTATATAAATTTCGACGACATCTCCTTTGTTTATTCAACCTATCTCACTTTATCAAAAGTGTGTTATTATCATCAAATGGTACCTAATAGACAAGGGTGGCACTAAAGGGCCAACAATGCCTTGGTGCTCTTACAACCCACAACAATTTATATCATTTACCTCACTTTACAATTCATTACTTGCTTTGTTAAACTTAAATCGTTTCAATCACCTCATTCCACATTCATGCATTCTTTCAATATACACATAGTCATAACTTAAAATAGGCTTATTGTCTTTTCATCACATACATGCTTAAATTTTACACAAGGTCCATAATTTACAAATCGCAATTCTCCAATGGTAACATAATACAAATAATCCTCCAATATACACCATGATAAATCCTCAAAATAAAACATGATAAATCATCAACTAGACTTAGGCAAAATATGGCATGAACAAAGATGACAATATGCATAATCCTAAATCAATATATATTGTTCATGGCCTAAGTCTAGCCTATGCCAAAAGTGGCCTTAAAATGCAAAAAGTCCTCTAATCTCCAAGTGCTCATCCTATGGGCCTCTTGCCCACAGCTCCAGTCCCACTGCAACTACCTGAAATAATGCCCCAAACACGAGGTGAGATATACAAATATATCTCAACAACCCAGAGGTTTTGGAGATTACTTCGTCCAATGGCTCACTCAGATGTAAATCAATAATGCACCATAACAACCAAAACGGGATAAAACAAGGGATTTAGTGAAGTAGGGATGCATAGGGAGTAAAAATACAATGGAGTTGGAATGGTCGAAGCCAAAATTACGCAACTTCCGGCCTAGTGACCTCGGCATATAGCCTACGGGCTCTCATCCAAGGAAGTGTTCCCAGAACATCAATCAAGGCACCCACCACCAATACACCCGAGACATTCCTAGAGTGCTCCTCAACAGATAACCACTCCATGACCCCAGGTCAACTGGAACTCCCTCACGGAGACCTATCCAGTGGAAGTCTGTAACTCCCGAAGGCAACTATCTACTGGCCAGAGACACGGTACATCCTATGTACCCAATATATATATACTTATGCATAAGCATATTATAACACATCATTAACATCCACCTCCAACCACTACCCCCAAGGGCATGGGGGAGCACAAACAAGGATTAACCCTAGTACCAAATGATTACCTTGTTGAAGCTCCTTCTCTAGGTAACTCCAATGCAAGGTATAACTGAGCTTGGTCCAACCAGAAATGCCTACACACAGGTCATTCCCATATCAATTAGAACCGCATACAACCATACACTTGGCTATTCAAGTATTCATGCAAATTGTCATAAACACTTACCACAATCCTTTTGGTCAAGGACCAAAGGCAATCCACCAAGCTCACCGTTCGAAGCTCACGTCAGTGGGAGGCAACCTACAATGACCACACAAGGATCATCAATCCAAAGGTGCAACCAAGTCAAAACATAAAGCACCACAACCCCACACACACACACATGATTCGGCCACAATGGCCAAAAGTACTTAGTCATGTTGTTAATTTTATTTCAACATCCCAACGGTTTCCCAAGCTCACCACAACACCAATTCAAGCCCTTAATTCCATTCAATCACATCTCAACACAATTTCCCTTAAATTCCTCATGATGGCCGAATTGATACATACACACCCTCCAATGGTTTTTCTTACAATCCAAGTGCATCACACCAACATACAACCTATTTAAACTTAGCTCCCACCATCACAACACTAATTACATAAGTTTTACAACATTTTCCCCTCACATTCCTTAGATGGCCGGATGGTGCATGTCCATATACCTAGGGGTATTCAATCCAATTTCACACTTCCACACATCATACAATCCTATAATTAACTTATACAATTACTCCACAACTCCATTACACAATCCCACAACACTTCCATTTCATAAAGTCATGCATACCAATCATAAAATTGCCTAAGTTACCAAACTTTTCACCAATAATTTTTATGATCTCAATCATCATAAAACATCATTCTAAGACACTTTTATCTAATGCACATTTTCAATTTGAAGTCCCTAACCACATCAATCCATACAAGCATGCTTTAGGTCTTCAAAATGCAATCCAATTCAAAACCAAGAATGGAGGAGAAAGCTTACTACCAATCAAGTCCAAGGCATCCCAAGAATGATTTTCAACACTTGAATGGTCCAAAATCGCCACCAACCACCCTCATTGGCCACCAAAATCGCCACCTATACAGGGAGATGATCTCCTTTTTCATTCACTTTTAAGGCTCACTCGAGGAAGGAAAGATGTTCACAAGGTAATTTGGAACAACTTTAGTGTTTTACACATTTGAATTTGGTGACAAGAATCAAAGGCAAATAGATTTTCAATTCCTTGCTTGTTCTTCCATAGAGGCCGCAACTTGCTGCAAAAATGAGGGAGGAAGGAGCCTTTTTTCTGATTTGGCACATGTGTGCATTGGCTCACTTAAGTGGGGTGGGTCCCACCACTACCTCACGCGATTCAAATTAACTCAAATCTTCCGTTTAAATCACTAAACGTTCAATAATTCCTAGACCATTTAGAAACTTCAATTTTTTAACATTCAGCAATGTCCTTTTAATTGTCCTTGATCAGATGAATCCAGAGTTTTCCGGTCGTTTGGTGAAATCAGAGTTTTAAGCTGTTTTGTGCACTGTGGGCACGCTTCCCCCAAAAACCCTAATTTCAATCAATTTTCATCAGAAATTATAATTCCTAGTCCTATATACCATTTATAACTTATTTCCAAACCTAGAGCTCAAAATTCATTCGGCACGCTTTACGGTGCAACTGTACCGCTGTGTTTTTACCAGATAAAAACACTATTCATCATTTTTCCATAAACTTGTCTAAGCACTCAATTTTTCGTTCTGAATCTATTTCCAGGATTAGTTTTCCCATTTGAGACCTTCTACTCACATTTCATTTCTTAGGGTTACGTGTTTGACAATTTACCGTTTTACCCTTTTTACGTATTTTGGTTCTGAATTCCAGATTTTCACTAATCCTACCCCTTAATCCATATTTTAAATATAATTACATGATTTAAAATTACGAGGTGTTATATAGCCCAAAGGGTAACTAGGGTTATAGAATAAAAAAAATCAAGTATCTTGCATGAACTTATTGTTGTATATTCAGTCACACAAGTGTGTGTACGTGTGTGATCTGTTTCCCTACCCGAGTCGTGAGAATGCTTAAGGGACCTAGCCCAAAGGGTAATTAGGGTTATAGAATAAAAAAAATTATCTTATATGAACCTATTGTTGGATATTCAGTTACATAAGTGTGTGTATGTGTGAACGATTATTATTCCCTGTTGAGCTTGAATTTGCTTCAATAAATTCCTTCCTCATAAAAACTCGGCTCTTTAGGCTCATCCAATTCCATCTCACACCCTAACATTAGATCATCGAGCTCATTATAATAACTCGAACATGTATAATGAGTAATTAGGGAATTATGCCATGTTTTTATGAGAATAATTAGATAAGAAATCTAATTTTGAGAATTAAATTGGATATAGAATAATTAGATAAGAAATCTAATTTTCTTGAATTTTGCCACAAAGGGGTAAGTTCATGATTAAAATATTGTGTTAGTTTGCTATCCATTGACTTGATGTACACCTCTTAGATAAATTATTGGTGAACACATTCTTACCTGGGCCATGGGTTGTCTTGGTGTTGAGAAGTGATTGTGTTCGATTTACAATAAAGAAAGCATAAAATGAAAGTTCTACAACAAGTAATCTTTTGGACCTTGGGGTTAATCCTCGTGTATGTTCTACCATATTCTCTTTAGGAGTAGTGGTTCTTAGATAAAAGTGCATGTGGTATTATAATATAGTGACATACATCATGAGTTGAGAATTATGAGTTATGCATTTGAGTTATAATATGATGAACATTAATAATTATGTATGAATCATTAGTATTGATGTATTGCCAGAGATGGAAATTTGTAATGGAAAGCATATGCCAAAGGTTGCAAGGTAATCCTAATGAGATTGAGTTTTAAATGATGAGCTTGATGAGAAGCTAGATGATGAGTATGTTGATGGGATGAATTTTTTGTTCCCATCCGCTCCATTATTTTGTCTTTAATATTATTATCGTTTTCAATAATTGCTGAAGCTTGTGAGGGAACGTTTGCCAACATGGAAAAAAAGGAAGAAAGGAAAGAATTTGTCTTGCACTTTTACTTTTCCTAAACCTCACTGTCGTATCTCTGCTTTCTGCAGGGGACAAGACTAAAAAGCACGCAGCCAGAGCAGAGCACGCGATAGAGGGGCAGACTAAAAGATAACCGATTGAACGAACTCTCTTGTTGCACCTCTAAAAAGTAGCAAATCAGCTTTGGGAATCAGAGATAAAAGATAATTCAACCATACCTTCATCATTGGGAAATCAATCTCCTTCATTGGATGGTATAACACCTCATAAGTTCAAAACACTTAATTATAGTTAATATAAGAATTACAAGGTAGGATTAGTCAAAATCCTGAGTTCTGGGTCAAAATACATAAAAAGGGTAAACCGGTAAATTGCCAAACACATAACCCTAAACAATAAAATGTGAGTAGAAGGTCTCAAATGGGAAAACTAACCCTGAAAATGGATTCAGAACGGAAAATTGATTTGTTAGGCAAGTTTCTGGAAATTTGATGAATAGTGTTTTTACCAGTAAAAATACAGCGGTACAGTTGCACCGAAAAGCGTGTCGAGTGAAATTTGAGCCAGAGGTTTGAAAATAAGTTCAAAAAGGTACATATTACTAGGATTTATGATTATTGATGAAATTTGATTAAAATAAGGATTTTTGGGGAAACGTGCTCACATTGCACATATCAGCTTAAAACTGTGATTTCGCCGAATGACCGGAAAAATCTGGATTCATCTGCTCAAGGGAAATTAAAGGACATTGGTGAATGTTAAATTTTGAAGTTTATAAATAGTTTAGGAATTATTTAGAGATTGGTGGTTTAAGTGGGAGATTTGAAATAATTTGAATTGAGTGAAGTGTCAAGTGGGACCCACCCACTTAAGTGAACAAAGCCACTTCACTCATTAGCCAGTATTCATCATCTCCCTCACTCTTTCTCTCTCTTAAGGCCAAGTTCTTGCTCTTGAAAAGGTGGGAAACTTCATCCTTTGATTTCATCACCAATCACTCACCAAAATCAACAAAGTTTGTCATCAAAGTTTAAGTAAATCACCTTCTAAACACAACCAACCCATTGGTAGCCCTTGAACCCCCTTAAATAGTGAGAAATCCCACACCCATGCCACAAATTTTTGGAGGAAAAGTGGTGTTTGGGTGAGGTCAGTGTTGTAGCATTGGAAAGCAATGATGTAGCATTGAAGCTGAGGCCAGCAGTGCGTTTGGGTGACATCATCACCAGCAAGCTGTGGACCCAAGCCCAAATTAATGGAGGAAGCTTCTGAGCACGCAAACAGATATTCCGATCTGAATAATCACTCATAGATCTTCAAGAAATTCTAATCAAATCTCCAACAAATCAGCGTCCACAAATCCAAATCAAATCTAAAGTATATTTGGAAATATTTGGAGAAGATATGCAGTAGCATCATGCTCTGTCCCTGGATCATAGCTGCAGCAAATAAGGAAACAATCTTCAAGTAAATCAAGCAAGCTGTCGCTACAGCAAAATAGAGTTGTATCTTCAACCATATCTGCAGCAAATAAGGAAAGAATCTTCAAGCAAATCAACCAAGTTGTAACTGCAGCAAAACATAGTTGTATCTTAAATCATAGCTGCAGCAAAATAGAGCAGATTTGAACATGATTTGTAATGAATTTGAAGAGCTAATTGTAGCCCAATTCATCAGAGTCTATAAAAAGAGGAAGCCTACACACATCAAATAGGTTGGATAGTCTCTCTTTGAGGCTGGACAACCTCTCTTTTAGAGAGAATGTGGGCTTTTGGAGGAGATCCAAGCCACGAAACACTTAGAGTGATTTTGAGGGTTTGTTGAGAGAAATCCAACAGATCAAAGGGTGAGGCTAGGGTTTGATAAAGAGATCATTGAATCTGGTGGATCTCTGCACTATTCTGGCGGCTGAGATACGATGGATGGTGGTGGAGTTCATGGTTGCTGCGAGAGGAGTGCTACAGCAACGTCCCTGTTTTTCTTATCTTGGATCTATGGAATCTTATTCTTTCTTTGTTGTTTCTTTCCACCCAAGTATGAGCTAAATTATTAGAATTGAGTGATAGAGTACCCTTATTATGATGTAATCAGTTTGCCTAAACTTTGTTGCATGATTTTCCTTTTAGTTGTTTAATAAAGTTCTTAATCTGTATCTATTCTTGTTGAATTATCGAGAGAGTTGCAAGGTACTTAGGATTCGGGCTATAGAGATATAGGTGAATCCTGAAAGTTATTAAACATTATGGTTTAACTAAGTAAAATTGGTTAATTGTGGGTAGAGAGATCATTCACACCACAAAATCACATAGAACCTGAACTTAATGATTCATAACTATGTTGGCCATAGAGATGTGGGACTTAGTATACATGTATTGCTGGTGAGAGCCCTTGCATCCATTAGTGTTTTGATTATTGAATGGATGATTGATGTAGCATTGTGACTGCATTCTAGTGAAACTGCAATAATGGAGAAATTGATCCCAATCTACTTTGTTACTTGACTTATTTGTTCTTGAGTGCACTCTTAGTTTATTTTTACTTTGCTTTTAGTTATTAGTCAGTAGTTAATATTAGTTTAGTCTTTAGTTCTTAATTTACAAAATTTTCATAAATATTGTTACTTTTATTGCTTCACATTGATCCCAACTTTATAGTTTTCTTCGTGAGAACGATATATGGACTCACACATCCACTTTATTACTTGTAACACGTGCACTTGTGTTAATGTGTGATTGATAAAAGGGTTACACAATTGCACAACAAGACCTCAAATTGAATTTATGTATTAGATAAATGTGTTTTAGAATGATGTTTTATGATGATTAAGCTCATAAAGTTTATTGAGAAAAAAATTGATAACTTAGGAAAATTTTGGTTGGATGAGCATGAAATTGTGAATTTGGATTGTTGTGTGATTGGGAAATTGAGTTGTGGATTGGTTGTAGTAGTTGATTATATAATGTATAGTGTGTTTGAGGTATGAAAATGGATTGAAAATCTCTTGGTGTCTTTAATGCATGATTTCGGCCATGAGAAGGAAAATAAGGGAAAGATGATGCAAAATTGGTACAATTGAGTTTGTGGTGATTTGGATTAAGTTTGAATAGGTTGTATATGTGATTGATGCATTGAATTTGTGAGAAAAATCCCTTAGCACTTGGTGGTCATGATTTTGGCCATGAGAGAAAAAATTGGGGGAAATGATGTGAGTTATGATTAAATGCAATTGAGGACTTGAATTGGTGGTGTTAGGCTAAGGAAGCTATAGCAATGATCAAAGGAAATTAACAACATGAAATGTGTAAAAATAGCCTTATGGCCGAATTGGTGTTGTGTGGGGGAAGTGCATTGTTTTGCTTTTTGATTTGGTTTATAAGTACTTGGATTGATGATCCTATATGTGATCATTGTAGGTTGCCTCCCACGGACGTAATCCTTGAGGGTTGAGCTTGGTGGATTGCCTTTGGTCCTTGACCAAATGGATTTGGGTAAGTAATTATGTAACATTTGCATGATTGAGTTTATGACCAATTGAGTGGTCTTTGTGGTGCTAAAGAATATGGGAATGACCTTCTGTGTAGGCATTTCTTGGTTGGAGAAAGTTACGGGGTAACTTGCATTTAAAGCTACCTAGCTTAGGAACTTCAAGAGGTAATCTCTTTGTACTGGGGTTAATTCCTGTGTGTGCTCCACCATGCCCATTGGGGTAGTGGTTGGAAGTTGTTTATGCAATGGTTTGATTATAACATGTTCATCCATATGTAAATATTGGGTACATAGAGTTGTACCGTATCTCTGGGCAGAAGATAGTTGCCGTATGGTGTTGGGGACTTCCACTGGATAGGTCTCCGTAGGGAGTTCCAGTTGGCCTGGGGCCATGGAGATTTTATCTGTTGAGGAGCACTCTAGGAATGTCTCTGGTGTTATGGTTGGGGGTGCCTTGAATGATGTTCCGAGAACACATTCCTGGATTGAGAGCCCGTATGAGGTCAATAGGCCGGATGGTGCATGGTTTTGGCTCTGACTATTCCTACTCCATCGTATGTCTTTCTCTTCTATGTCCCTATCTGTCTAAATCCCTTTCTATATCCCTCTCTCTGTTATATCCCTATATCTCTAAATCCCCTGCTATATCCCTATTTTGTTATAATTCATTATTATATATTACATCTGAGTGAGCTATTGGGCGGAGTGATCCTTCAGAACCTTTGAATTACCGAGATATATTCGTATATCTTATCCCGCGTTATGGGGCTATGTTTCAGGTGGTTGTTGCGGGCTAGAGCACTGGGCAAGAGGCCCACGAGATGAGTACATAGAGTATAGTGTTATTTTGCATTTTGGGCCATATTAGGCATAGGCTAAACTTAGTGCAAGAACATTGTGTTGCGTGAGTTATGTATTTCATGCTTTTGTTGTTCATGTAGTGTTATTAGGCTAAGTCTAGGGTGTTGTAATTATTGGCATTGATGTATTTATTGTAGTTATATTTGATAGTTGGAGACTTATAATTTAATGCTTTATGGGCTTTGTGTAATTAATGAAGCATGTATGTGATGGAAGGGCAATAGGTCTATTTAGGTTATGATTTTATATGTCAATTGTTAAGAATGCATTAAATGGAATTATGTGATTATAATGAGTTTAAGTTTCAATGAAGTTATGTAATGGATTGCAAAGTTCATGGAAATGATGTATATTGTAAGGGTTGTAAGAGCACCAAGACTTTGTTGGTTCTTGTGTGCCACCCTTGTCAATTATGTACCATTTGAGGTTTAAAACACACTTTGGTTAAAGTGGGATATGTTAAATAAATAAAGGAGATGCCATCAAAATTTATAATAAATGACCAGTTTTTAGGCTAACTTTGGGAGAATATATCTCCCTCGACAGAGGTCCAATAAGGACTTACCATACATCATTTTGAAGATTGAGATGTCTGCTACGTTGTATCAAAATTTGGTGCCATTTGAAGCTGTGTAGCGACTTGTAGATTCGATTGAGTGAGGACTACCCTTAGAGGCCCTACGTAGGGGCTGTCGGGTCTGCACTTTCCAAAAGTTTTTTCTTCCTCAATTCTTACTCAAATTAGGTTAATGATATATCAAATTAAAGCCCAAGGATTCTAGTATTCTTTATAAAAATTTGAGAGCAATTGATTGAGTGGTTTGTTCAAAATCCTAGAAATGGTGAGGGATGTTTGGTGCCTTATTTTGGGTTGGCTGGCAGTTTTGCTTGTCCAACTTCGAACGGTGATAACCGGAGCTAGAGAACTCAAAATTAGGCGTGTATACCTTGTTGGAAAGATAATTGAGTCTAGATTAATATAATAAAAGATGAGAATGTTATAGCAAGTGGGTGTCACGCAGTGACCAAAAAACAGAAGCATATTCAGTTATAGGAAAACCGTCAAAGTGAGAATTATGCTAAGAGGGCTTATGGGGAACCCCTTAGTAGCTTAGAATAAGTAATGTATGATAGTTAAGCTTTTATTTTATTTATTTCCGCATTTAGAATTCAGTTGTGATCACAGGTTATGTCGTTAGTTTTATTATTGTTTTCAAACGCTTACGTAATGAAAAGGATAAAGTTTACTCGCATTTTTACATGAACTGCTGTGATTTTAATTGCGCTAAATATCATAATCAATGTTAATAATACCGGTGTACAACGGGGTATTACAGATGGAAAAAAATAAAGCCCTCCAATCCAACTGTGCAATGATTAGTTGGAAGAATCCACTAGTTTGCCGCCAACCTCCTTCACCTATAAAAGGAAAAGCAAAAATAGAAGAAGGGAGACACGCCTGTTACCTTCATTCTAGGCCGAAGTATTAGTTTGACACAGTAGTTTAGAACAACACTCCTATCTCTTTTCTAAACCTCCATTGAGACTCCTCACGAGCAAAAAACCATTTTCTCCATTTTGTTTACTATTCCATAAATTACAGTGTATTGTTTTAAGTTTATAATTTCTCTTCGACCTGAACCGCTTCTTTCATTCTGTATCTCAAGTTAATGGGATCTCAGAACATTGAAGTTTTGTTTGTATTTTTAGCTATGTATTTGAACATGGGCTAAGTTGTCTTGGGAATGGAAACTTTGTGAAGTTGTTAAATAATTGTTTTTGAATCTCTTAAACTTAATCTTTTGGGCTTCTATTATTAAGTATTTTATCATCTTGTATCAATAGAAATTGAACATGACTGAGAAAGAAACTTTCTTAAGGAAGGAATTTCATACTGCTTAATAGTATGAAGAAAGTGAGGCATGGAAACATTATCACTAGTTGCCTTAGGAATAAGGAACTGCCTCGTTCCCTCAAGATTCTGTACTGATTCAATGTTGGGAACAAGTGAGCCATAAGAATATAGGGTCTTGTAAACCAAGTAGTTCACGAGCTGAGGAATCAGAGTTGGCAATGAAAGAGACCTGAACAAGTCCAAAAGACTGAGTCTCGAGCCTAGAATACAGCTCATTAAACAATGGATCAAGGATATCGTTCCCTTCTGTTTAAACATCATTCACTAACTCGTTTACTAAGTGTTGTTCTTGAATTACTGTGTTATTTACATTTCGCCATATTTCTAAACAAAAATACCTAATTGACATTTCCAAATTGTCGTCCCTTCTCACATTAAGAAGGAGCTGAATATATAACGACACGAGGAATTGATTTTAGTTGATTTGAACTCTTTGTCTTGAACTTTACGCTTTGACATTATGTGGAACCATAAACCAGATCAGTTTAATACCATTTTTTTCTTCACTTTGAAATTCTTTAATATAGTTTTAAATATCCCCTAGCAATACTTTCTTCGTGGGAACCATAACTTGGGCATTAATAATCCCTTTTATTACTTGATGCGTGCACTTGCGCGACTGGGTCATCTTCTTGGGAACGAATGAGTTTCTCTTGATGGACTAAGTAAGGGAACATCCAACAAGCTTTTGGCACAAACGACCCATCAAGTTTTTGGCGTTGCTGCCGGATAGAGTCTTTAATAAGCATCATATTGTGAACTATATTCATTTATTCTTGTGATTATACCAACAATTTTTTAACTATTAATTTGTTTTTTATCTTTCTGTTGAGATTAGTGTTGTTGGAATCTGTATATTATAGTTTATGAGTGAGTTTCCTGACTCATGGTTATTCTTCTGATCCAGAGAGACCTCTCTTCCACCCTAATTTTTTTGATCATAAACCTGAATGCATGTTGCATCGATGAAAAAGGATCTCGAGACAAGCTGAGCCAGAACTAGACATGGGTGATAATAAGGACAACATTGAGAATGATACTGATGGAACTCTACCACCACCACCTGGGCCATTATTCAAAATCTTGGTTGCTCCGTCTAGGAACATGCTAGATAAAACAGTAGTTTCCCCCTGTAACAGCCCCCCCAACTTCGAGCTCAAACCTATTACTTTAACATGATCAGGGATGCTGTAGTTTTTAATGAACTTCCATCAAAAGATCTATTTGCCCACCTTAACAATTTTCTTGACATTTGCGATAATTTCATAGTAGATGGTGTCATGGAGGATGGGTTGGGAATGAGGTTGTTCCCTCACTCTCTGGGATCAAAAGCCAAAGTTTGGCTCAAATCTCTTCCACCTGGTTTCATTCATTCGTGGGAGGAACTTTCTCGCAAGTTCAAAGAAAGATTCCTCCCCATGTCTCGTGTTGCTTAAGTAAGGGTTGGGCTGTCAAATTTTTGCATGTTTTATGGAGAAAACCTCCATAAAGCATGTGAACGATATAAAGACTTAAAAAAAATGTCCTAACTATGGGGGTGAGAGTTGGGGAGTTTTCCAAACTTTTTATAAAAGCATAGATCACACATCCCAATCTAACTTAGATTTTTTCGCTGGAGGAACTTTCTTCGAAGGAACGGTAGAATCGTTTTTTGACATTATTGAAAATGTAGCTGAAAGGTGTCTCCAGTGGCCTTTGGATAGAGTCATTCCCACAAAGAAACCTGGAATGTTGAAACTGGACAAGCAAGCTACTCTGGAAGCACAGTTGGCAGTCCTGATGAATGAAGTCAAAGGCTTGAAATCTGAACGAAATCAGGCTAAAGCAAATGTTTCTCGAATCACCACCCTGGAGGAGGAGCCATGTCCAACTTGTGGAGGTGACCATAATTACTCTGACTGTCCACAGCCCGCATCAGTCTATTATGGAGAGAATTACGGTGGCAAGAACTCTTGTTAACCCAGAGGCAATAACCATACGAGGAGGGATAATGTTCAAAAGTATAACAACTCAGGATAGAAGGATCAAAATCCCCAATGGAGATCACCCACCAACCAGAAATTTTACAACAACCAACAGCAAGCTCGGCAAAATCATAATGGGAACAACAGAACATATGTTTCATTCCCTAAATATGATCAGCGTGTTAGTTACCTAGAGGACTCTGGCTTTGGGAGTCTTGTTCAATGGTGGGCCAATAAAATTTTGCCTTAAGAGCTTTTCTTGCGAGGGAGCGTCCTCTTATGTGGTGACCGTTCAAGCGTTCATGAATTTCTTCAAGGACATACTCGATGTCACTCTAATTTAGGCACTTTAAGAGTGAGGTTGAAAGTCCACTTTTGTATAGGAGGCCTTGCACTATGTAGAAGTGGTCGCTTCTTCCCACGATTTTCTTTGCCTCATTCTGGTCTAGAGGGAGGGTTCCTTTAGAAAGATAATTAATGATGGGCATGGTCCAAGACTCTTTGGCGATTTCAATGGCTACATCTGAGATGCTCATAATGATGCATGGGTTGGGTAAATTCTGTTGGACGACCACGCGGTTGTTGCCTGGACTCTTGGTGCTTGCTAGTTTGGCGAGGATGTTTGCCCGAGTGTTCTCTGATCGCCTTATGTGTTCGACTTCAACCACATTGAAGCTTTCCATTAACCCATTAACATTTTCCAAGTACTTGCTCATCAAGGGTCCTTTAGCATGGTACTCGCCTGAGATTTGGAAAGTCACCAGCTGAGAATCGTTGAAGACTTTGAGGTGTTGTTCCCCTAACTTCTTGGCTTGAAGGAGGCCAGCTACGATGGCCTCATACTCAGCTTGATTAGTGGTGTTGAAATTGAATGACAAAGAGTGTTCAACTGCTATGCCGTCTGGGTTTTCAATTATAATGCCGACACTAGAACCTTTGGCGTTTGAGGATGCATTCACAAAGAGTCTCCAAAAGGCTGGCAGCTGTGCATCGACGGTGCAGTCAGTAAGCTTGGCGGCATACGTCATTTCTGCGATGAAATCTGTAAGGGATTGGGCTTTAATGGCTGCCCTTGGTTTATAACTGAGTTGATATTCTGATAACTCGATTGCCCAAGACATCATTCGTCCAGCGAGATCTGGCTTATGAAGTATCTGACGGATGGGTCGGTTGGTTCTGACTATAATGGGGTGGCATTGGAAATATGGTCTTAGCCTCCGGGCTACAATGATTAGGGTGAGGGCTACCTTCTCTACCTGTTGATACTGCAGCTCGGCCTCTTGCAAAACTTTGCTGACGAAGTAGACCGGTCTTTGACTATCTTCTTTGGATTCTCTGATAAGGGTTGCACTTATGGCTTTGGTACCAACACCGACGTACAAGTATAGAATCTCACTGCTTTTCGATTTGGTGAGGACCGACGGGCACGACAACATAGTTTTGAGCTCCTGGAAGGCTTTTTCACACTCGTTGATCCACTGAAAACTAATTCTGTTCCTTAGTAGGCTGAAAAGGGGAAGGGATTTGTGGGCAGAATTTGCTAGGAAGAAGGTGAGAGCTACAATCTATCCGATCAGTTTTTGTACCTCTTTGACCATTTGGGGCCTCTTCATTTCTAAGATTGCCTTGCACTTGTCAGGGTTGATTTCAATGCTTCTCTCGGTTAACATGAAACTAAGGAACTTCTCGGCTGGCACCCTAAACGCACACTAACTGGGAATTAGCCCCATGTTATATTATCTCAACTAGTTGAAGACTTTTTGAAGGTACTAGAGGTGATCTTCGATTGATCAAGACTTGGTGATCATATCATCAATATAAACTTCAATTACGTCCCCAATCAAGTCTTTGAACACTTTGTTCAATGTTATTTGATAGGTGGCTCCAGCATTTTTTAGATCAAAAGGCATGATGGTGTAATAGTAGTTTACATTTTGTGTGATGAAGGTCAGAATATGCATCCATAAAAGACAACATTTTGAAACTGGAAGCACTGTCCACCAGTTGGTCGATGCTTGGGAAAATATAGGCATCTTTGTGGCATACCTTGTTTAGGTCTGTGTAGTCTACGCACATCCTCCATGCCCCACTGGGCTCTTTGACCAGCACTAGGTTGGCTAGCCAAGGGGTGTAGCTTATTTCCCTGATGAAGTATCATAGAGTCTTTTTACTTCTGTATCAATGATTTTCTGGCGGTCAGGGCCAAACTTCCTTTTTTTTGGGTGAAAGGTTTTGCTTTGGGGTCAACGGACAACCTATGAAAGTAGACTTCCGGGTCAATGTCGGGCATATCAGATGGCTTCTAGGCGAAAAGGTCTTTATTATCTCTAAGCGACTTGACTAACCTTCCTTTCAGCTCTAGGGTTATGGCCACCCCCATGGTTGTTGTCTGCTCTTCAGTCTCGCCCAGAATGATATGTTCTATTGCTCCGTCAGGCGTGGGCATAAAATGTTCAACCTGCGGGTCATCTCTGACATCGAACTCTACCAAGAAACATTGTTCTTGATTCTTCTCTATCTTGTTAGAGCTCTATGGTTGGTCATGATACTTTTTTTGAGATTGGCCCTTTTCTTGGAATGTAACAGTTGATGTTAGGTGGAGGCTTATATTGTAACAACTTCTGGCCATGGTTTGGTCTCCTCGGACTGTTGCCACCTTATTGTTCTTTGTTATGAACTTCATGGCCAGGTGGGGGTGGGAAATGCTTACTTCAAAGGCAGAAAACATTCGACGGCCAAGGATGGCATTATAAGCAGAGGGGGTATCGAGTAGAATTGTATGTCTTCGGATCTGGAGGTAAGTGGCGTCTCGAGCGAGAGTTGTAAATCAATCATGTCGAGCGGCTTGGTAATGGTGGCATTGAAACCTGACATATCACTAATGACTGGCTTCAAATCTTTGGTACTGTAACCAAAAGCCTCGAGGGATGGCAAGAAGAGTATGCTAGCTGAACTACCGTGATCAACAAATACTCGGTTGACCCTAAAGTTGGCGATTATAGCTTGGATGACGAGGGGGTCATCATGCCCAGGGATAATCTCGTTAAGCTCATCGCTATCCCATACAAATTTTGGTTTCTTGGGCACCTGCAAATCTCTGCCTTTGGCGATTGGTAGTCTGGAGACTACCAAACACTGTTTGAGGTATCTCTTTCTGGCATTTTTGGTTTTCCCTCCTCCACCCAAGCCTAAGGATATCATATTGATGAAACCATGTTTGATGATGACAGAACATTCTCTTTCTCAACCATCTTTGTTGGCGGGCTTCGGTTGCTCCCTATGTGCCTTGGACGTCTCTTCTTTCTTGTCAGGATCATGGCAGGGGGGTCTGTATCCAGTTCTACTTGCTCTTCAATTATCCAGTGATAGGCTCCGCTCAGGGCGATGTATCCATCTTTCATCTTTCTCTTGGTGCTTCATGAAGTGAGGTGTTTATCTTATAATCACCCTTGTAATTAGCCTGCATTCTGTTGTGCATAGGGTGGGTATGTGATGTCTGCATTAGGGCATGACTGGTATAATTGGCGGTGGTTTTATGAAACTTCTTATCATCTTCACTATGTTCCTCATGGTGGGCTAGCTCGTAGGCGAAGGCTCCTTGCCTCAGTGATAATGAATATTTTATTGAACTTATTTATCACTCTTGATTAGTATTTTAGGAGTATTTGAAATGAAAAAAATGGTCTTTTGGGTTAAATTAGATTTCTGGTTGTTCATTGGGTTTAATTTATTTTCGTCATTAATTTCCAACTTTACGTTACTTTAGTATTGTGACCATATCTCACTCCACAGGTATCCGATTGACTCTGTTCTTGTTTCATTTTAAAGATAACTCAGAGGGCTACAAATGCGATGAAGACAAGAAAGCCCAAGTCAGAAATGAGTTACTGAAATTTTATTGATTTAAATTTGTAATTAGAACCCAATTCTGTTGAGGCCCAAAGCCATTGTTTTAGTTCTGATTTTGTTTATTTTATTATTATAGGCTGAAATTAGTTGAAACCTAACCTAGTTGTGATGTGGGTTAAAAGGGTTCGTTTAGGAAACTTGTCGGCAGTCTTCGTTTGAGAGTTTGTGCGATCGACAAATTGTCTTTGGAGATTTTAATTCAATTATGTTCTTCTTCTTCATCTTTTTCTTCTTCTTCTTTTTAATTTTTAATTATGTTTACCTTAGCCATGCAAGGCTAAGAGCCCTTTAATCAACCTAAGGGTAATGGATTCCATGGATTAGTCTAGAAGATCTGCTTTTTTCTTTAATCAGATTCATTTCTCTTCCAAACTCAGATTGATATCGTGCGATTGTGGATATTCAATCTGAGATTCGCGATTGCGATTATGGAAAGAGATTAATCATTAGATTTGATGATTAGATTGATTAAGCCCACGACCTTAAGTCAAACGAGATAATACTCTGCGATTGTATGAGTAGAAGCACCGTATTTGACCAAACGCTAAGCAATCGCTTAGAGAGGCTTCTTAATTGAATACAAGGATTATGATTCAATTAAGGTCAATCATGATTCGGGTATCTTTTTATCCCAGGAAAGATGTCCTACGAATCCTAGCCTTAGGTTGGTTATTTTAATGGTTTCCTACGAATCCGAGGAAAGATGTCCTACGAATCCGAGGAAAGATGTCCTACGAATCCTAGCCAAATTTTCCAAAGTTATGCATACATTTCCTTAATAATTTTTATGGTTTCTATCACTCTAAAACATTATTCTAAGCCACTTTTATCTAATACACATTTTCCATTTGAGCTCTCTAACTACACCAGTCACACAAACATGCTCTAGGGTTTATGAAATCAATCCATGAAATTAACAATGAAAAGTGTGGAAACTTACCCACAACAAGTCACAAGACTCCTCCAAGTGATCCCCAAGCAATGGCTTGAGCAAACAACTCCAAAATCACAAAATCTCTCCCAAAATTCGTGGCTGGTTTTGCCCATTATCTCTCAAATGAGAGGGTTTCAAGGAAAAATAATCGGTGGGATGTGTTCGGATGATGATTTTCAACAACTTTGCTCACAAACTTTTCTTGATTCAGGGTTGTATTGAAGGAGTTATGAGGAAGAGAAGTTTTGGAAGCTTTTCTTCCACTTCCATGGAGGTGGTTCAGTTTTTTGGTGAAGGGAGGAGAGAGAAGGAACTGGTTGGTGGTGAAGTCCAAGTGGCAAGGTCCACTTAAGTGAGGTGGGCCCCACCGCCACCTCACGCGATTTCAAACTAATTCGAATTTCCCTCCTATTCCGCTAAACGTTCATAATTTCCTAAACTAATTAGAAACTCTAATTTTTAATATTAACCATTGTCCTTTAATTGCCCTTGATCAGATGAATCCGGAGTTTTCCGGTCGTTTGGAGAAATTGCAGTTTTAAGCTGTTACGCGCGCCGTAGGAACGCTTCCCCAAACTTACTAATTTTCATCAATTTTCATCAGAAATTGTATTTCCTAGTCATATATACCATTTATAACTTGTATTCAAAACCTAGAGCTCAAAACTCAATCGGCACGTTTTACGATGCAATCGTACCGCGATATTTTTAACCGGTAAAAATACTATTCACAGAATTTTCTTAAACTTGCCTATCCACTCAATTTTTCATTCTGAATCCTCTTCCAGGGTTATTTTTCTCATTTGAGACCTCCTACTCAATTTTACCTTCCCAGGGTTACGTTTTTGACTAATTATCGTTTTACCCTTCCTTTGTATTTTGACCTGATTTTCAAGATTTTAACTAATCCTTCCCTTTAATCCATGTTTAATATATTAATGTTGCGGATCTAGCAAGTGTACTAGTCATACAAGTAATAAAATAATGAGTAAAGATCGTTCCCACGAGGATTTGTGTCAAGCACTGACTAACCATATGTACTTGAGTTGAATCAAACAAAAGTTCATAGATTGCATAGATTTCTTGTCACCAGAAACTACACTGAATTGAATTAAAACTTGATAAATAAATAAGATGTAAATTAAAATGTAAACAAGTAGTCATATGTCATTTTCCCTCAAACATGAATTTATAGATGAACCAATTTCCATTATGAATTATCTACTATGTGATGTTGATCAACCTTTTTCTTATCATCTCAAGATGTAATCCCTTACTACCCTGATAGACACATTAATCAGAAACCCCAATCCCTTGGTGATTCCTTTCTTAATACATGCATTATTTACTAAGGTCTTAAGATCACATCAGAATCCTAGCATCAATCCCTTGACTACTAGAACACTAATGATGAAGTTGTCAAAAATAGAGAAACAATGTAAACATGTCTGTTCTACACTATTCCTCAACATGAAGAATTAATCAAGACAACTTCATACAATCATATAATAGAGAAACAAAACATATCTAATTAACCATTCATAAATTCAAACTTGAGTTCCATTGAATCAGACTACAAAGGACTCTACTCAGACATAATACAAATAATAACAAGAGAAGAAGAAGAAAGATCAAACTCCATTGTCATGATAGTTGAGTCTTCAATCTTCAAGTACAATTACATGAAAGTATACTAACTATTACAATACTATGTCCTAAGAATTTGGAAAGTCAGAGAAAATGAGGAGTCAGATCAGATCTATGAAAGATCTGACCTGATCTCCCTTCTCCTAGTGTGATGAGAAAAGTCAGAATGAGATATGATGGATTGGATTGTGTGTTGAGAATGAAGGCCCCTTGTCCTTTTATAGTTTACAAATTACAACTGAAATTTAATATGAGCGCTAAAATGTTCAGAATGAGCGTTTTAGCGTCCATGCTTGACGGATGCCCAACTGCTTTCAACTAACTTGAACGCTAAAACGCTCATGAATGGCCGTTTTAGCGTCCATGCCTTGTGAATGCTTAACTGTCCTTAACTGACTCCACCGCTAAAACACTTGGCTTGGAAGTTTTAGCGTTGGAGACCAGAGGCTTTTTCCAACATCAGGGCGCTAAAACGTTCGTTGAAGGAAGTTTTAGCGCCCAAGACCAGCAACTTTTCATCCTCGGAATGCAGAAGCGCGCTAGAACGTTCTGTGTGGACGTTTTAGCACTCAGCACCAGCAAGTTTTGGCCTCTTTCTGCAGCAGGGCGCTAAAACGTTCTGTGTGGACGTTTTAGCGCTCAACACTTAGGCATTTTTCTCCTCTTCAAAATCTCCTTCCTTCTCCAGTTGCCTTTTTAGCTTGCTTTTCCTACAAGAACAATACAAATTCTCAATAAAGCTTCTTGAACTTGTAATTGAGGAAATTCTAAGATATTAACCTCTTTTTCCATCATTTAATCACACAAATTTATACTAATTCATGCTCAAAAACCTGATGAACTAAGGGTTCATCAATTAATATATAATTTAGAAATGCGAGGTGTTATATTCACCCCACCTTTTTGAAATTTTGTCCGCAAAATTAGTATCGTACCGGTCCACTGACTCGAAATATAGGCAGAGAATCTCGTCCTTCCACTCTCAAGTAGCCTCCTGAGGTGTGCATCCTTACCATTTTACTTTCATCACAAGCATAACCTCATTTTTGTGGTACTCATCGTTCCTCGATCCTTCACAATTACTTGTCTATTCCGGTGATATGACCCCTTAATTTACTATAATTTCAATTTTTCCATAGGCTACGGCTGCATTTTCGCTAATTTGTAAGTAATAATATAACCATATTACAAATTTCTCTGTCTAACTTCACCTCATTTTCATCTTTATCTATCTTTGTGACCCAAGGTCGTTCCCAAAAGCCTCTAACCGTTTTCATAATAGACTCTAACTGTTCTCATGTATATTTACTGATTATTCTTGGAATATTTTCAACTCACACTTTCTTTAATACTTCAATCTTTTTGCTGCCCCTACTGTTTCAATGATACCCCAATATACCAGTCCTTTCCATTAATGTTACTAATCTTACCATTTCGTTGTTGCCTTGGCTTTCACACAAGCACATACCTTCTAGTCTCAATGGCACTTTACAGTACCCAATAATCCCAACTCACATTAAATTCCATATTTATACACTTTACTTTACTTTGTCACGTGTCTTCACATCTTCTTAGGTAATCACAACTATATTTTTCTCTTTGCGATACGAAACTAGCAACCCTCATAATAGTTTATATTTCCGATTAGCCATTTAAGGCCTTCACCATCAAACTCATTCATGAAATTTTCCACCTACAACGTCGTATCAAAAATTTTCACCTATTGTGCGTCTATCTATCACATTAGCCATCTCCAAGTCTAAACACAAAATACATCAATGACTTCCGCATCAAAGGTCTTATACCTCATATTTTCACCAACTAACCATTTTTACTCATCATTCTGTACCAATATTATAGATTCAACATATTTTTCATTCATTTATACCTCCATTTCCTCATTATCGATATTTTTATTATGGATGTCCAACTTAAAATACTATATCGTAATCCTCACATATAAGTCTCCTCACATTGGTAATTTCCAAACATAATCGTTCTATCACCTGGAACTACTTTCATCCTTAAACAAATTTCTAAAATTTTATCAATACCGTGTATCTCCAAAGGATATATCTCTCACCTAACATGTATCACATACCGTGCTCCAAGTCACTCCATCGAGTTATCAACCTTTCTTTAATCACCCCAATTTCAGTTACTGATCCATTTTAGACATCTTCACTTAATTCCATCACAACTAACTTCTTATGAAAGGCCATCAGACCACCATCTTAATTCCACGTTTTTTTTTCTCACTAGTCCTCCTAGTAAAACATTTACCCAATTATCAGTATTAACAATTTGCTATCCTTTCTCATAGGGTAAGAACCCCCGATCAACTCCACAATTTCCGTGAAATCCAAAATCCATCTAACCACACATGGTGTACACATACACACATCCCCTAGTGCTCAGAAATCATACCTCAAACTACCTTCCCATGACGTCTCACATATTATATCCCATTTGATATATTACTGTTCACTTAAAATTACCTGACATCGCATATTGCGTTCTTTACACGACACAATCCCTGTTGTGCTTTTACATAAGGCATCTTATATGTACTAGCATCCACATCGATGCAGGATACTCCCTTGTACCATATTCCTCATATAACATAATAATAGTCTCCGAGAACACAATCCGCGCAGAGATAACAAAAGTCTCTGGGAACATAATCTGCACGGAGATAGCCATACACTCCGGGCACATAAGCCGCACAGAGATAGTAATATCAAGTCATATAATGTGCACCAGTACACAGGGGAATTCATATTTATAACATATCCGTATATAACGGCACCACGTGTACCCAGTACACTCCAGATCACACATGGACCCAGTCTATTTGGTGTCTGTACCATATCCGTATATAACGGCAAAATGTGTTTGGTATATTCACATGGGGCTACCCCCAATAATAATAATAGTAGTGGTATAATATAAACATATTACATATAGGTAAATTCATTATAACTTCCTCGTTTAATTCTCACCACCGATAGTTTACTTTCATTTTGGTTAACCCTCAGACCTGTTTTATATATATACTGGCATTTACGCCATCACAGGACCATTGTCCACTTATCCTTTCAAGGTGTAGACCGACAATCAGTCCATTAAGTATAGCCCACCTATCCTTTACTAATATCCTCTGTCATTTAAGTTTATCCAATGGCATATCAGCCTATTCAATTGCCTGTAGGTCTAGTATGTTCCTAGACATAAGATCTAATGGGTACTTCCAAGGGTAACCTTTAACTATAATGTTACTCTTTGGTCCACACTACTTGACAATCCACACAGTGCATCGCTACAGGGAAAATCCTGTCCCCACTCCTAGGAGACCATATCTCTATGCATAATTCTATATCACATCATATTATTTTCTCCTAAATTCATATCGATTATCAAATTACTTCGCAAGCACACTACCTTTAGTAGTATATATACTCACCACTAGATCCTAATTTCTTATACCATTCTCATTACTATTTAAATGAGATTATACCATTCAATCGTCCTACCCATTTACCAATGGCAATTCTGCCAATTAGACTCGACATCCATTAATTACAATAGTGCATTCATTGTACATTTACCTTGTGTCATCCATGGCGATTCTCTCCACTTCTTCCTTATACATATAATACATAGTCAGTTCATCTCACCTATATTTCATCAATATTATGTCCATATGGATTTCAATTCCCTATTTCAATATATCACAAATCAACACATCGCTAGGATAATCATTCCAAGTGGTCACTTCTCTTAGGTTCAAATTTCAAATATTCAATTCATCCCTCTACATTAACCACTTCATTTCTTTCAAGTGTACGCCCTCACATCAGGGATTTATAACTTTCTAGTAAAACATCAAAATATTCAAGTTCTTACCTAAGCATACCTGTTAATATTTTCTAGCAATTCATCAGATCCCAAGTCACTCGCCTTAATGAAGTCAATTCACTCAGTTCACCTGTACATAATTGTTTTACTAACACTACACACACACACACACACATATATATATGAGATTTACCAATACCATCTTCATGCTATAAACCCATCTCAATTATGTTTACTATCCAAAATACTGCAATTTTCGCCTATAATAATACTGTACATACAATAGGTTTGTTTACAACTTTTACTTATGATACAACTTTGTAAATTTCACCTAAAATGTCAAACAAAACATCTAAGTTTGTTGTCCTTAAGTCCTCTAATATTCATATTTTACTTACTTCCATCTCTTGTCCATGGAGCAGTCAACACTACAGCCACAACATCAGGCTAAGGACTTACATTCGGTGCTTCGGGGTTGCCACACAGGCCTCTTATGATGACCACACATGTAACATAAAGGAATGGGTTGATAAGACCCAAACTAAGGAATCACATATGCAATAATCAATAAGAGTCTACATACAACTCTACAGCACCCAACACAATCATACAAATCAGAGTTCCCTAGTGAAACTGCTCTGATACCAAAAAATGTAACAGTCCGTTCTACATTGTTATTGTTAACATTATTTATGATATTAAGCGCAGTTACAATCACAATAATTTATTTATAAAAATGCGAGTAAACTTTTTCCGTTTATTACGCGAGCATTTAAAACAATAAAAAACGTAATAAATAGAGTTGTGACCGTAACTGTAAACTCTTTGCGAAATAATTATTTAAACTATTTTTATAACATATTTTACACCCCTCAAGTCACTAAGGGGTTCCCATAAACCCACTTACTAAAATATCTCTTTTACGTTTTCTACCTATCCGAACATGGTTCCGTCTTTAATTTTCTGCGTACAAACTTGTTGGACAAGTGGCTTCAATAATCAAGAGGGGGGGGTGAATTGAGTTTTACAAAATCTTTTCGCAAAGTGCCTCCTTTGAAATTTTAAAGACTATTTCTTCAATAAAGTGATTTAATAAGGAAAAATCTAAGTGTGAGAGCAAGTGTAGAGATTAACAAAGTAAGCAAGTGAATGAATAAAGACAATCTAAAGATACAATTTCAATAATAAAGTAAAGAGGTAAAAGTTAGAGAAATTGCAAACTATATGTATCCTGGTTCGGTCACCACCATCGTGACCTACGTCCAGACTGAAGCTGCTCGATCAATTCTTTACACTAACTACCAAGCTTGAGGGTGCTTGACAAACCTCTACAACCTTTCAAGACTTCGGACTCTTGGTGCCTCGCAATTTTTTCACTCCAAATTTACTTAGGAATTTGGTGACCTCTCAAGTATAGGGTTCACTCCCCTCTCAAATCAAGAAATAAGATTGAGGTGATTAAAAGTGGCTAAGTACTCTCAAAGTACAGATTTCACAAATTGAAGAACTAAGAGATGTATAGCTTCAAAGGAAAGATGAGCTCAAGTATATGCAATGAGTAAAGTAAGCAATTAGTGAGCAATAATGAGCTAGAATGAGTAATAAAGGTTCAATAAATGATCTTTGGTCGTCCACTATTCATTACCATTGATGTGGGTATTTATAATGACCCCTCATATGAAAACTAGCCGTTTATAGCTGTTGCAGACTGTAGAGATCCGGATATTCATCGGGCCCATATCCAGATATGTAATATTCAGATATTCTTACCAAAATATCCGGATATTTCATGGCAGCATCCTTTTTGTGCGAAATCTTCTTTTCTTTTCTTTCAAAATGGTTTCTAATTTGTAATGCATGTAATTGGTTATGGAAATTGTTTAGAAATGTTTGTATCATGAATGTACCTTTTCCAAACCAATATAGGACTTATAAACCATTTGACTTGTCAATTCTTTAAGGATGTTTTCTTTTCAAAACTTGAAAGCCACAAAATATTTTTGGCATGTTACTTGTGTGCTTAAGTTACTTAAAAACCTTTTAATGCGTGTTTAGCTAGTTAGATCAAGGTTCTTTAAGTACTATACGATATGAATGACTTGAGCTCATGCAATGCTAGGATCTATACACCTTTACATATTTTCCTAAGTCCTAATTAGATATATCATAGAGATCTTGGACTTGTCTGAATACTTGACTTGCATGCTTTCACATATGCTTGATGTTTGATTTCTTTTGGATTTTGCTTTGTCTTTGAGCATTCTTCTTTGACTTGTTTGTTATCATCGAAACTATGCTAACGTGGAATCATCAACTGTATCGTCTTTGAGTACGTGGCAGCCATATCATCACTTTGATTCTTCAATCTCCCCCTTTTAGTTGATGACAAACTTTAAATTGAGAAAGAGCGTTAGTTTGCATAAATTCAATCATTTTAAATTCGATACTCCCCCTGAGTTCATGGTATAGGTCATTTTGATGATTAAGTTTCAGTATCTCCCCCTGTTTACCCTTCCATTTGAGTAATTGAATATTTTTTAATTTAGTAACCTATTCTCCCCCTTTGGCAACATCAAAAAGAAATAAATAATCCGATAAGAGAATATGGTAAATAATCATGCATCCAATGAAATAGGGCGTTCAAATTTCAACGAAAATATACTGCATATCATTAATCAAAAAGGGGATACACCAGATAGGTACGCGTAGTACCCGAACAAAATATCATCCAAAAGGAGTACAAACGTCACAAAGATCATAATCTAGCTAGGAAATTAATGACAATAAGCAGTCCTAGACTAGGAATCATCCTCGGAGCCTGAAGCTGTAGGGATCTCCTCATTACCAGATGTGTCCTCATCTGAAGCACTTCCCTTAGCATCACGAGAAGGACCACTAGTACTAGTAAGACCAAGAGTGGTCTCAATGCGAGTGAGGTGATCAGAAACCTCACTCCGGAAAGCATGAAGATATACCATGATGTCATGCGTAGAGTATGGACGGCCATCATGTGGGGGTGGCAGCGGAGGGAGCGAGGGGAGCGGAGTCGCAGCAGCAGATGTATCTGCAGGCCTATCAGCAGCCTGCGGAGCGCTCACATCCTCGTCCATCGCATCATCAAAGACGTCTCTGTATAGGGCCTCATCATCCCATTGCCACTGACCATTTGATCGGTTGATGTTCGCCTTCGTAAGCAGCTTCTCTCCGAAGCAGTGGTGACCCGTCATCAGCTTCTTCTTTGCTTCACCGTCCATGGGTACACCCTTCACTTCCATAATGCGCTGAATGAGCATAGGGTATGGCAAGTGAGCAGTGGAGCCATATGATGCCTCTCGCATCTGAGAGCAAAAAATATGGCGCCAGTCTATGGGAAGCTGAGTGCGGATAGCCCACATGGTGAATAAGTCACTCTCCTGAACAATGGCGTGATTAGCGTGCCTAGGGAGAATGATGTGAGATATCACATATAGTAGGAAGCAGGCGGAGATGCCCAGCTTCTTAGCTCCTATGCGGACCAGGTTGGTCCGTGCAGTCTTGGGCCGAAGAATGATGGTCATAAACGATGCACGGTCATAGGACTGGAAATCTGAAAAATGAATCCTGTCATAAGTAATCGGCTCAGCAGAGGTCAACACATCATCATCATCCAGCTGAAATGTGTAACCAACGAGCTCCTCCCAGTCATCAAGGGTGACAGTGATGTCGACACCCTTAACTCGAGACCGTAGAGTGCCATGAGAGTACTCGAGGTTTTTGTAGAAGGCTCTAACAAGTACCTCCGAGTAAGAGCACTGAAGCGCAGCAAATTGACGCAGGTTGATGGCGTCAAGAATCTGACAAATATCAAACCCCTGACCAACAAAGAAGGCTACGTCCAAATACTTCGGCTCTAAAATGGGACGGGTAGAGAACCTCTCGACGAATGTGCGTGTCTCGTCGGCATTTCCATCGAAGAGATACCCGAAGCCAGAACGGTCAACCTTGGCAGCAGCGGGGTCAGAGGAAGAGGCAGCGTCAGTTCTCCTCTTGGACCGACGTTCACGAGCACCATCAGCCATTATGATAAACCGGAATCCCTTGAAGCTTAGGGCAGAATGAAATGAGCCACGAAAGGAAGAGGAGATGAGGAAAAGAGGAGGAGAGAAATAATCACTAAGTTGATGGTGGGGGGGCGCAGTTTTGGTCAGAGAGGGAGAGGTATGGCTGGAGAAGGAAAGAAGAGGGAAAGAAATGAGAAGAAATGATCGGTCACTGATTTTAAAAACCTCCAGCGCGACAAATATCCGGATATTTGGTTCACGATATCCGGATATTGGATATGCGGATATTTTCTTCATGATATCCTAATATTGGATATCCGGATATTCACTTTGAGATATCCGGATATTTCCAGACAGATGCGAAAAAGACCAGAAAGGATACTCTTATTCCATCATAACCAGACATATGGCATACAAAACATAGCAAGGATTTAAGAGGCATAAAATAACTATTTAGGAGAGTGGAAAAAGTTAAAGCAATTCAAGTTCAAGGAAGATATCGAAGCCATGGAACTATCCATACAAGTTCACAAATATGATGGATCAATCAAACTAATTTCTCTTCTTAAATTGTAAAACACTTCTTTTGGGAAAGGCTTGGTAAAAATATCGGCCAATTGTATTGAAGATTCTACAAATTCTAAAATACAATCACCGTTTTGCACATGATCTGGAATAAAATGATGCCTAATATCAATATGTTTGGTTCTTGAGTGCATTATGGGATTTTTGGTGATATTGATGGCACTAGTGTTATCACACCTAATGGGGATGTGATCAAGATCAACCCCAAAGTCCTTTAATTGTTGTTTCATCCATATAATTTGTGCACAACAACTACCGGCCGCCACATATTCCGCTTCGGTCGTGGACAATGCTACACTATTTTGTTTCTTGCTATGCCAAGAGACTAGTGAGCAACCAAGAAAGTGGCAAGTGTCACTAGTGCTTATCTTATCCAATTTGCAACCCGCAAAATCGGAATCGGAATAACCTATTAGTTCACATGATGCACCTTTAGGGTACCATAATCCCATGTGTGAAGTGCCTACAAGATATCTCATAATTCGTTTTATGGCACTTAAGTGTGATTCCTTAGGATTAGCTTGAAATCTAGCACACATGCACACACAAAACATAATATCGGGCCTACTTGTGGTTAAATATAGAAGTGAGCCGATCATACCTCGATATTTAGTAATTTCTATGGATTTACCTCCTTCATCTTTGTCTAAAGAACAAGATGTACCCATGGGAGTATCAATGGCCTTGGAGTTGTCCATTCCAAATTTTTTGAGTAACTCCTTGCAATATTTAGCTTGATTGATGAATATTCCATCCTTGTGTTGCTTTATTTGGAGACCAAGAAAGAAGTTTAGCTCGCCCATCATAGACATCTCAAATTCGCTTTGCATGAGATTAGCAAACTCTTCACAAAGATTAACGTTAGTGGCACCAAAGATAATATCATCAACATAAATTTGTGCAAATAATAGATGATCATTTTTTTTCTTTATAAAAAGAGTTGTGTCCACTTTTCCTCTTGAAAAACCTTTTTCTAAAAGAAATTTGCTTAATCTTTCATACCATGCTCTTGGAGCTTGCTTTAAACCATATAAAGCCTTTTTAAGTTTAAAGACATGGTTAGGTAAATCATGATCTTCAAAACTGGGAGGTTGATCAACATATACTTCTTCTTGAATATATCCATTTAAAAAGGCACTTTTAACATCCATTTGAAAGAGTTTAAAATCCATTATACATGCAAATGCAAGTAGCAATCTAATAGCCTCTAATCTAGCAACGGGAGCATAAGTTTCATCATAATCAATACCTTCCTCTTGATTATATCCTTTAGCAACAAGCCTAGCTTTGTTTCTAGTTATTATGCCATTTTCATCAAGCTTGTTCCTAAAGACCCATTTGGTTCCAATTATTGGATAATCATTTGGTTTTGGCACAAGTTCCCAAACTTGATTTCTTTCAAATTGATTTAGTTCTTCTTGCATTGCCAAGAACCAATGTTCATCAATAATTGCTTCATTTATGGTTTTAGTTCAATTTGAGAAACAAAACCTAAGTGATTGCAAATATTTCTAATTGAGTTTCTAGTAGTTACCCCTTTGGATATATCACCAATTACCGCATCAATGGGGTGTCCTCTAGCTACTCTCCAATATTTTGGTAGATTTGTTTCCATCATTGGTTTGTTGACTTGGTGTTTCTTCATTGTTTGCTTCCTTTTCTTTTTGCCTTTCGTCTTCCTCTTTGTCATTCAAGTTTATGTTTTCCATGCTTTCTATAACCTCATCATCACAAGGTTCCTTTCTAGGCAAGGCATTGTCAGTCTCATTAAATACAACATGAATAGACTCTTCAATGACCATTGTTCTTTTGTTATAGATTCTATAAGCTCTACTTGTAAGTGAATATCCTAGAAATATGCCTTCATCGGCTTTAGAGTCAAATTTGCCAAGGTTTTCTTTTCCATTATTTAAAACAAAACATTTGCAACCAAAGACATGAAAATATGAAATATTGGGTTTTCTTCCTCTGTAAAGTTCATAGGGAGTTTTCTTCAAAATAGGTCTAATTAAAGCACGGTTCATAACATAACACGCGGTGCCAACGGCTTCTGCCCAAAAATATTTTGGAAGATTATTTTCATTTAACATCGTTCTAGCAAGTTCTTCCAATACACGATTTTTCCTTTCTTCAACTCCATTTTGTTGTGGAGTCCTAGGAGCAGAAAAATTATGTTCAATACCGTTTTCTTCACAAAACATTTCAAACTCTTGATTTTCAAATTCTCCACCATGATCGGTTCTAATTAAGACAATATTTGAAG
>NW_026898455.1:0-54614 GCF_033153095.1 Gastrolobium bilobum
ACGTAAATCGTTAAAGGAGAACGTAGTCTTTATGTTAATGCTTTTGAGCTATGTATGTTGATACACTTGCTGGTCCTAAATCAGATTGTGATCTGCTGTGTGTTGGACTTGAGCTGTGAGGACTCTTGGCATTGGATAGTGAGCTTGCAAGGTAAGCTTTTGTGTCCTCGGTTTAGCCATGTTGTGGTTCCACCATGTCCCATGGGGATATGGTTATATGCATGTTGTGTTACATGCTTTTGATGTTTTGGAAATGCTATTGAGCTGTTATATGCTAGTGTCTTTATGATATGCATGTGGTGTTCCACCTATACGGTAAGCCTGAGTATGTGGTACATACAAGATGGTGAGGTTGTGGGTGAGGTGCAAGCGGTGTTCCTTGTACTACATGTAGGTATAGACGTATTCCTGCATTTCTCTGGCCAGTAGATAGTGATAAACACACATGGCATGAATATCTGTTGCACTGCATAGTTTTGGAACTTATATTGCACATGTAAGTGAGCTTGGGGTGGAAGATCCTTGAGGACCCCTTGTCTTACTGAGATTTCTGGTTTAGAGATCTCACCCCACGTTTGGGGAATGCTTATTTCACGGTCAGGTAATGTTGAGACCTCAGGCGGCAGGAGGCCGGAGCTGAGTTAGATAGTGATGACATTATATGCTGACATGTTGGATGCTGGATATGCTTGCTGTTTTTATGCTTTTGCTTCATGTTATGATTTTGGATTATCTTGTTGAGACGCTGTTGATTTGGTGAGCATGGGGATTGTCGATGCCACGTAGACTTGTTATGTCTTGCTTTTATTAGAGTTGTATTAATGTATCAGGATATTGTCCGGATTACGTGATGTAATGTCGTGACTTAGATATTCACTTTATATGTTATATTGAGGTATTTCAGTAGATGTCTTATTGCAATTTACATTCAGGCGATATTTTATAAAATTGATTAAGTAATCAAGTTGGTAATCGATAATGACGTCATAATTGAAAGGGAAAAAGAATATTCCGCATTTTTAATTAAGTGTAGCTTAATACGATGTAATGATAACACTACCGAATATATACGGGGTGTTACAAATGGGGTATGGTATGATCAAAGGAATCAGACTTTTGTATCCCCGCCTGCTGCTGATTAGACTGCTAGAGTTCAGCCTGCTAGAGTTAGTACTGGTGTGGAGGAGGATCAGACTGCTGGTGATGAATATACACCGCTTCCTACCACAGATCCAGGATCAGATCCTCTTGTCTTAGATGGGGAGGACTCGATGTCTCACATCGACTCTTGATTTCACTCCACTTTAGTTTCTGTCATTTTAATTTTAGTTTCTTTTAGTTTTATTTTGCTGTTAGTTTACTTTCAAAATTCAGTTAAGTAGATTGGGATATTCACTGTTTTTGCATGATGCACATTGCGATAGTACTGATGCTATTGGTTTGTATATGAATGTTTTTCAGTGATCAATTACTGTTTTAGATTTAAATTAGTTGCTGGGAACAACAACGTTTAAATCTGGGAATTGGGTCTGATTGAATGGCATGCAAACTTCATGGAGATGCCACACAAATTGATGAGCCAAAACAGAGAAACATCTCAATCTTTTTCTTTTCTAAGTTTTCTTGTGTGATTTGGATTTTAGTTGTGATATGGAATTCCATGAGGATTAGACTCAATTAAAGTAAGTGCATGATAATTACTAGAATAATATGTAGGACTTGTAAAACGAGTTTCAAGTTAAAATAATGAGAACTAGTGCCAGAAACTGATACTGGCTATGAAAAGCACGTACCGGAAAGGTGCTCCGAAAAATAGAATTAAAATATGATAATTCTTGTAAAATTGAGTAGGTTAAGAATCCAAAGTTTGGGATTAAAATGCTAAGCGTAGCAATTAAAGTTAATACTGCGTGTTTTATTCTTAAGTGGCAATATAAGTGCATTTTGCACAAAACCCTAGATAACCACCAGCTGCTACGTGACTCTTTTGGAGGGGCTGGACTAATGCTACTGTTCCATTGCCTTCTTACTCCATTTCTTGCTCCAAGTTGTCACCTTTACACCATCTCTTCATCTCTAAACACCACCACCTTGGGTGGGTTGGTCTTGTGAGGTTGTGAGTGACTTCCTTGCTGAGTTGTAGCTTCTGGTTGAGGGTGAGGAGGTGCTGACTTTGAGAGTTGGTTTGTGGGAGCTTGGAAGTGGTATTTTGAGCTTCAAGTGTGAACCTTTGTGAAGAAAAACCTAGACTTGTTGCTCCATTTTCGTGTCCTTGTGTGGTCTGAACTTTGAGGCTTGTTGGAGAGCTCCAAGAGCACCTCTTGGTTCTGTTTCAAGCTTGGGTAAGTGGTTCTATCATTGAACTTGAGTTTAAGTGTCTAAAAATGGAACCTTGATGCATGTTATGGGCTTAAGATGATAACCTAATGTTGGGTAATGTCAAACACACCTAGGAATGCATGTTTAGGCTCCTGTAATCGATAAAAGTTGGACCTTTAAGCTGGAATTTCGCGAAATGCAGAATCTGGGTTCTGTCGCAAAATATCCGGATATTTTGTTGTGAATATCCGGATATTGATATCCAGATATGGATATCCGGATATTGATATGCGGATATGGAGTTCTGGATATCCGGATATTGATATCCGGATATGGCCAGTGAGATATCCGGATATTGATATCCGGATATGCCTCTGACGAATATCCAGATATTCTGAGATTTCGTAGAACAGTAGTTGTGCTGTGTGTACAGTAGGCTATTGGGGGTTTGTGGACCCTAGATTGATGAAGTCAGAATCATGTGATTAAGGGCTTATGGCTTGTGTGAAGCCTTAAGACGTAAAACGTAATGGAAAGGTGCATGTTTATTGATATATTATAGGTCCATAACAGATTGTGAATCTGCTGTGTTTGGACTTTGAGCTGTGGACTCTTGGCTTTGGGTGTTAGGTTGCAAGGTAAGCTTTCGTGTCCTTGGTTTAGCCATGTTATGGTTCCACCATGTCCCATGGGGGTATAGTTATATGCATGCTGTGTTACATGCTTTTGATGTTTTGGAAATCCTGTTGAGCTGTTATATGCTAGTGCTTTTATGATATGCATGTGGTGTTCCACCTATACGGTAAGCCTGAGTATGTAGTACATACAATATGGTGAGGCTGTGGGTGAGGTGCAAGCGGTGTTCCTTGTACTACATGTAGGTATAGACGTATTCCTGCATTTCTCTGGCCAGTAGAATAGTGATAAACACACATGGCATGAATATCTGTTGCACTGCATAGTTTTGAGAACTTATGTTGAATTAATGCTTTTAGAACATATATTGCACATGTAAGTGAGCTTGGGGTGGAAAATCCTTGAGGACCCCTTGTCTTACTGAGATTTCTAGTTTAGAGATCTCACCCCACGTTTGGGGAATGCTTATTTCAAGATCAGGTAATGTGGGGGTTGAGGCCCCAAGCGGCAGGAGGCCGGAGCTGAGTTAGATATTGATGATATTACATGCTGACATGTTGGAAGCTGGTTATGCTTGCTGCTTTTATGCGTTTAGCTTCATTTTATGATTTTGGATTATCTTGTTGAGACTCTGTCGTTTATGTTGTTGATTTGGTGAGCATGGGGATTGTCCATGCCACGTAGACTTGTTATGTCTTGTTTTAGTTGGAGTTGTAATAATGTATCAGGATTATTGTCTGGATTACGTGATGTAATGCCGTGACTTTAGATACTCACTTTATTTATATATTGAGGTATTTCAGTAGATGTCTTATTGCAATTTACATATTGGCATTGTTTTTATGAAATTGATTAAGTAATCAACTTGGCTAAGTATGATGACGTCATAATTGAAAAGAAAAAGATATTCCGTATTTTTAATTAAGTGCAACTTAATACGATAATATGATAACATTACCGGGTATACACAGGGTGTTACATTTTATGGTATCAGAGCGACGGTTCTAGGGAAAAGCCTGTATGTATTGCAATGATTAAGATGTTTGGTTGTGTCTGTCTTGTGTGTTTGCTCCGTTGGGCTTTATTATGATGATGCATATGTGATCACACTGCGTGGGCCTGATCAACTCATAATGTGTGTAACTTGTGCAAGAGTCATGGTAATACCCAGGAGAACACGAGAGACTGTTGAGGGTCAATCCGACCCAAATCCTGACTGCATTGGCTGAGATGCATGAGGCCACTAGATTGGCCAACGTGGCAATGATGAACGCTGCTAGAGAAGCGAACCAGAAGGCCACGGAGGATGCTCTTGAGGCAAATCGGTTGGCGAACATGCCTTGATGAGGGCCATGTTGGAGGAGATGAGAGTGGGTCCAGCTGTTGGTCAGTTCCCACCGCCACCACCCCCGCCTCCACCTAGTGTTCAGGATGAGACCCTGAGTCACATTGGTAGTGCTACACATGATGTTGGGGTGATGGAACCCTTTGTGGAGCCCACTGAGGACAGAGATACGATTGATCGCCGGCTGAATGCTTTCCGTAAGCATAAGCCACCTACTTTCGATGGGTCTTATGATCCCATTGCTGCTGCAAGATGGCTTCAGGCGCTAGACAAGATCTTTTGGGGTCATGCAGTGTTCCGATCCGCAGAAGTTGATGATCGTTACTTACATGCTAGAGGGCGATGCCCATGAGTGGTGGACGAACACTTCTCATGTCTACGAGATGCAGGGCCATGTGATGACTTGGCCATTCTTCGAGGATTGTTTTCTGGGTCACTACTTCCCCTACGATGCGCAGGAGAGGAAGCAAGGAGAGTTTAACAGGTTGGTTCAGGGCTCGTTGTCTGTTGACGAGTACCTGGCCAAGTTCAATGAGCTGGTGAAGTTTTCACACTTCAGGATGGCGAGGCCTACTCCTACATTCTTGGCTGCTAAGTTCCACAGAGGACTTAGTGAGGATATTGCTGGTTACCTTGCTGGTTCTGCTTCGAGAGACTTTGCGACACTGGTTCAGCAGTGTCGTGATATTGAATATTTCTACAGCACGAGTAAGGCCAAGAGGGCCAAGATAGCCGAGACGACGACGAAGGTAGCTGGTAGTTCCACTTCTTGGAGAGACAGGAAGTTTGGGAACAAGGGAAAAGGAAAGCAGATGGCAACTCGGCAAGCGCCGAATCAGTTCAAGAGGACTTCTGCTCAAGGGAGTGCAGCGAGACCTCTTACTCCCAGGTGTTCGGGATGCGGGAAGACTCATTTTGGATTGTGTTCTACCGGTCAGTTGATTTGTTTTCAGTGTGGCAAGGAGGGCCACTTCTCCAGAGATTGTCCGTCGGCGACAGCGAGAGCGGCTGCAGTTCAGGCAGTGCCGCTACAGATGGTTCCCCTTCCACCTACTTCGGCACCGACAGTGCCACCGTCTACAGGACGTGCTTATACTCTGGATTGTCAGCAGTCGGATCGATCTCCGAACCTAGTCAGAGGTACTGTACTATTGATGCATCATCTGTTGATGTCTTGTTTGACTCTAGGGCTACGCATTCGTTTGTTGCAACCCCGATTGCTGTGGGGCTTGAGTTACCCATGTCTGTGCTTTCTCCACCGTTGCGGGTGACCACCGCCACCGGAGAAAAAGTGTGATTCTACCACTATACATCAAGATGTCGTGTTTCAGTGGGAGGGCCGTGAGTTCTCGGTAGATCTGATAGGATTGTCGATGGCCAACTTGAAGGTTATTCTGGGCATGGATTGGTTGTCCAGGAACTGTGCATTGATTGACTGTTGTGCCAAGCGTGTGGTGATGTCTCTGTGTGACTCCACAACCAGTTCCTCATCGTACATTTCGTTGCTGCAGGCTAGGAGAGCCTTGAGAGCAGGGGCATTTAGTTATGTCATGTTGGGAGGTTTGGTGAGTGGTACACAGGAGGATATCATTGGCATTCCTGTGGTGAGGGAGTTCCTCAAGGTGTTTCCTGAGGAGATTCCTGAGTTTCCGCCATAGAGGGAGATAGAGTTCTCCATAGATCTGTTGCTTGGTGTGGGGCCAATTTCTTTAGCTCCATACCGGATGTCGCCACCGGAGTTGGCAGAGCTGAAGAAGCATATTGAGGATCTTTCAGCAAAAGATTTCATTAGACCGAGTGTGTCTCCTTGGGGACCACCGGTTATCTTTGTGAAGAAGAAGGACGGGACAATGCGATTGTGGACCGACTACAGGCAGCTGAACAAGGTGACAATCAAGAAAAAGTATCCCCTTCCTCGGATTGATGATCTATTGGATCAGCTCAGGGGTGTTTGCGTGTATTCTAAGATTGATCTCCAGTCCGGATACCATTAGATTCGGGTGAAGCCGGAGGATGTCCTGAAGACCGCATTTCGCTCGAGATACGGTCATTTTGAGTACTTGGTGATTCCGTTCGGTCACACCAATGCACCTGCTGTGTTCATGGATTACATGAACCGGATTTTCTAGCCGTACCGGGATCAGTTTGTGATCGTCTTCATTGACGACATTTTGATTTACTCCAAGACGGAGGAGGAGCATGTGGAGCATTTGAGAACTGTTCTGGAAGTGCTAAAGGAGAAGAAGCTGTATGCGAAGCCTTCCAAATGTGAGTTTTGGCTCAAGTCTGTGAAGTTTCTTGGGCATGTTATTTCTGCTGAAGAAGTTGTAGTGGATCCGAACAAGATCGAGGCCGTACTGGATTGGGAGAGACCCAAGACAGTTACGGAAGTGAGGAGCTTTCTGGGTTTGGCAGGTTACTATCGGAGGTTCTCCACGATGGTTCTCCCTATGACTCGCCTTACTCGGAAGGAGACTCCATTTGTCTGGACTCACGAGTATGAGGAGTGCTTTCAGGAGTTGAAGGAGAGATTGACTACTGCACCTGTGTTGGTTCTTCCTGATCCTGCACTCGAGATTGAGCTTTACACTGACGCCTTCGGGTAGGGGCTAGGGTGTGTGTTGATGCAGTTGGGCAAAGTGATTGCCTATGCTTCGAGGCAGCTGAAGCCTCATGAGGAGAACTACCCTACTCATGACTTGGAGTTGGCTGCTATTGTGTTTGCTTTCAAGATTTAGAGGCATTATCTTTTTGGTTTGAGGTTTGTGGTGTTCAGTGACCACAAGAGTTTGAAGTATCTTTTCGATCAGAAAGAGTTGAACATGAGGCAGAGGAGATGGATGGAGTTCACGATTGTTTGACACTATTCTGACTCCGGTGTTCAATAGGCCAAATTCAAGTATACTCAGGCCAACAGTGGAGGCAAACAATTTTCTGCCGAAGCCATCTTTGATTACTTTGGTGGAGAGGGCTCAATTTTCTGGTGCTGAGGAGGAAGACCCTCATGAGTTCATAGATCGATTTCTGATGATCTGTGACAC
This sequence comes from Gastrolobium bilobum, assembly GCF_033153095.1. NCBI lineage: Eukaryota > Viridiplantae > Streptophyta > Magnoliopsida > Fabales > Fabaceae > Gastrolobium > Gastrolobium bilobum. The sequence continues at coordinate 7,342 of NW_026898455.1, forward strand.
TACTAAGCATAATGGAGTGTCTGCTGATGCTATCAGGCTCCGACTGTTCCCTTTTGTTGTTAAGGGAAGAGCTCTCAGATGGATAGAAAGGCAACCAGCTAATAGTATCATGACATGGGAAGACTTGTCAACAAAGTTCTTTGCCGAGTTCTTTTCTATGGAGAAGTACAACCAGCTGGTGAATGAGATCACAAACTTCTGCCAGCTTGAAGGAGAATCGCCGTGTGCAACCTGGAAAAGATTCCAGGAACTTATCCGGAAGTGTCCGCACTATGAGGGAGATGATGACAGAAAGGTGGCAATTTTCTTTAATGGCATCTCTCCTGAAACAAGGCTGGTGATTAATAGTACAGCTGGAGGTTCTATTCGGCAGAGTACATCTGAACAAGCTATTGACTTGATCAAGAAACTGGCAAGAAATGAGAATGAGATTTTCCCAGTTCAAGCAAGAAGAGGAGTGATAAAGCTGGAAAACAATGAGGCTATGCTTGCCGAACAAAAGTTGTTATCCAAAAAGTTTGACAGCTTGAATGAGAAGTTTGAGAAATTGCAAGTGTCCAAGGTTCAATCAACTTCTATGATGTGTGAGTACTGTAGAGAGGCTCACGAGTCTATTGAATGCCCTACTCTAATGGGTGATAATCCACAACAGTTGCAAATAAATGGGGTTTGGTATGAGCAGAAGCCCCAACAAAATTTTCCAAGAAATCAGAATTTTCCTGGCGGAAATAATTTTCAGAGGAGAGGTCAAGGAGGTGGTCTTGACTATAGTTCCAACAACTATCTGCAACCTCCTCCTATTCCACAGAAGGAACCTTCTGATTTGGAGAAGTTAATTGGACAAATGGCTCAACATTCTAATGCTTTCATAGAGGAGACTAGAGCCAATACCAAGAACATAAATGCTTTCATGGAGGAGACTAGAGAAAATACCAAAAACACCAATGCCTCTATTAGGAACTTGGAGAATCAAATTGGCCAACTGGCTAAGGAATTTGCGGAAAGAGCTCCAGGTACCTTCCCTAGCAATACAGTTACTAATCTCAAGGAGGATTGTATGTTTGTCATAACTAGAAGTGGTAAAGTGGTGGCAGCTCCAGAAAAGCCAAGCACAAATATGGAAGCTAATGAGAAGCTTAAGGCAGTAGAGGAGCCCGAAAAAGAAAAAGCAAAAGAGAAAGTTGAATTGAGCCATGAGTATATGAGAGCTATGGCACCCTATCCTGACAGATTCAAGAAAGATGCCCATAAGCAACATTATGAAAGGTTCCTGGATTTATTCAGAAAACTTCACATTAATATTCCATTTGCTGAAGCCTTGGCTAATATGCCAAATTATGCTAAATTCATGAAGGACCTTTTATCAAAGAAGCACAAATTACAAGAGTGCCAAACGGTAGCACTTACTGAGGAGTGTAGTGCTATCATTACAAGAAAATGTCCTCCTAAACTTCGTGATCCTGGAAGCTTCAACATTCCTATTGAAATTGGTGACACAAAAATCAGCAGGGCATTATGTGATCTTGAGGCTAGCATTAATTTGATGCCTCTTTCTGTTTGCAAATCCTTAGGGATCACCGAGTTGAAGCCTACTTTGGCATCTCTTCAACTTGCTGATAAGTCTTTAAGAAGGCCTAGTGGTATTATTGAAGATGTTCTTGTTAAAGTGGACAAGTTCATCTTCCCTGCTGATTTTATGGTGTTGGACATGGAAGGGGGAGCTGAGATGTCTCTTTTGCTGGGTAGACTTTTCTTAGCTACATCTCGAGCACTGATTGATGTTGAAAACGGGAAGCTCGAGCTAAGAATGAATTGAAAACTTCACATGCATATTAAAAGCCATTACACATAAAGCTCAACAGCATTCAAATATCCAAAGCATGTAACACAGCATGCATATAACCATACCCCCATGAGACATGGTGGAACCAAACCATGGCTAAACCAAGGACACGAAAGCTTACCTTGCAAGCTCACTATCCAATGCCAAGAGTCCAACCAATCCTCAAAGTCCAAACACAGCAGAATCACAATCTGATATGGACCAATAATAAATCAATAAACATGCACTACAAGCATTCAACAAAAGACGACGCCTTTCCTTTTACGTTTTACGTCTTAAGGCTCACACAAAGCCACAAGTCCTTAATCACTTGATTCTGACTTAGTTCAAATAAAACAGAAGTTCAACTTCATCAATCTAGGGTCCACAAACCCCCAATAGCCTACTGTATGAACAGTGCAGCTACTGGTCTTCGAAATCCCAGAATATCCAGATATTCCTCGGGGACATATCCGGATATTCTTCGGGGACATATTCAGATATCCAATATGTGAATATTTCACATCCCATGTCCAGATATTTCCAGAGAAATATCCAGATATTTCGCGACAGAATGGAGTTTGCAATTTCGCGAAGATATCCTTCCAAGGTTCCATTTTTAACACTTCCAGAAGCTTAAACATGCATCTTCAGGTCCATTTAGGTTCAAATGACAGTTGGTTACTTGTTTAATTCATTGAGCATGCCAAGACACCTCTTTTAATCATCAAAAGACATGATCAAGGTTGGTGACACTTACCAAAGCTCAAAACAGAGCAAGAATGGCTCTTGGAGCTCACCACACAGCCTCTACAGTTTTGACTTGGTCCCAAAACGAAAAAGACAACACAAGCTTGGACCTTTCAACACAAAGGAAGCTCCTTGGAGCTTCACAAGCCAAGAACAAGACTCTCACCACCTCAACTCAAGAGGACAACCCCTCCAACTCTCACAAACAGCAACCCCAACTCAGAACAAGGCCAACAACACAGCCCCAAAGCTACTCTCACCCACACCAAATTGTTTAGGAGAAGGATTTGTGAAGGAAGCTGCCTCAAAGCTCAAGAAATGGAAGAGGAAAAACAATGGAACAGTACTCAGCAGCTGACCAGCCCCAAAACTCACGTAGGGAATGTGTTATGGCCTAAGGTTTTGTGCTAACAAGCCTATATATAGCTTTAACATTTAAACACACAGTATTAACTTTAATTTCTACGCTTAGCATTTTAATCCCAAATTCAGGATTCTTAACCTACTCAATTTTACAAGAATTAAAATATTTTTCTTATATTTTTCCGAGCTCCTTTCCGGTACGCGCATTTCATAGCCAGTACCAGTTTCTGGCACCAGTTCTCATTATTTTAACTTGAAACTCATTTTACAAGTCCTACATATTATTCTAGTAATTATCATGTACTTATTATAATTTTTCGGGATACTTTTTCGGTACGCATTTATACCGACTAGCAGAACCGGTATTTTCACTTTTCGTCAGAAAAACGACTTTCAACATTATTACTCAATTACTATAATTATTAGAGCCTCAATATAATTATTAGGGTCAATTATGGAATTATCTCATTAAACTCATAATTAACTGATTAATTTTCTTAATTAACGGTTCGGGTTCTTACAATCATCAAGTGCTCCGCATGCTCCTCCTTAGTCTTGGAGTAAATCAAAATATCATCAATGAAGACGATCACAGAGAGGTCCAAATAAGGCTGAAAAATTTGGTTCATGTAGTCCATGAACACTGCGGGTGCATTGGTGAGTCCAAACGGGATCACCAAAAACTCATAATGACCGTATCTCGAACGAAAAGTGATCTTAGGGACATCCTCCGGCTTCACCCGAATCTGATGGTATCCAGACCAGAGATCAATCTTCGAGTACACGCAAGTACCCCTGAGTTGATCAAACAGATCATCAATACGAGGGAAATGATACTTGTTCTTGATTGTCACATTGTTCAGCTGCCTGTAATCGCTGCATAATCGCATAGTCCCATCTTTCTTTTTCACGAAAATGATCGGTGCTCCCCATGGAGACACGCTCGGTTGGATGAAGTCTTTCGCCGAAAGATCCTCTATATGCTTCTTCAACTTTGCCAACTGTGGTGGAGACATCTGATATGGAGCTAATGCAATAGGTCCAACACCAGGCAACAAATCAATGGAGAACTCTATTCCCCTTTGTGGCGGAAAATCAGGAATCTCCTCAGGAAACACCTCGAGGAATTCCTTCACCACAGGAATGCCAGTGATATCCCTCTGTGTCCCACTCACCAAAACTCCTAACATGACATATGCAAATGCCCATGCTCTTAAGGCTCTCCTAGCCTGCAACACTGAAATATAAGGCGAGGAACTGTCTGTGGAATCTCATGGAGACATCACCACTCGCTTTGCACAGCAATCAATCATCACACAATTCTTGGACAATCAATCCATGGAAAGGATGATCTCCAAATTAGCCATCGGCAATCTTATCAGATCTACCGAGTAGTCATGACAATCTAACTGAAACACGACATCTCGATGTACAATGGAGGTATCACACTTTTCTCCGGTGGCGATGGTCACCCGCAACGGTGGAGAAAGCATAGAACTGGGCAACTCAAGCCCCACAACAATCGGGGTTGCAATGAAAGAATGCGTAGCTCCGGAATCAAACAAAACATCAACAGCAGATCCACCAATGGAAACAGTACCTCTGACAAGGTTCAGAGCTTTGTCCGACTGTTGTCGATCCAAGGTGTAAACACGACCAGTGGTTGGTGGCACTGCAGGTGCCACTGTAGGTGGAAGGGGAACCATCTGTAATGGAACTGTCTGTACTACTGCAGCTTTCGCCGTCGAAGAAGGGCAATCTCTGGAATAGTGGCCCTCCTTGACACACTTAAAACAAATCAACCAGCCGGTAGCACACGTCCCAACATGGAATTTATCACATCCCAAACATCTGGGAGTATGAGGTCTAGCTGAACTCCCCTAAGTAGAAGTCCTCTTGAACTGGCTAGGCGCCTGCCTGGCAGCCAACTGCTTCCCTTTGCCTTTTCCAGCAAACTTCTTGTCCTTCCAGAAAGTGGAACTACCAGTTCCTTTTACCTTAGCTACTTTGGCCCTCTTGGCCTTGCTCACAATACAGACATCCTCAATGTCCCTACACTGCTGTACCATTGTACCAAAGTCTCTATATGCAACACCAGCAATACGATCTGCGATCTCCTAATTAAGTCCCCTGCGGAACTTGGAAGCCAAGAATGTTGGGGTCGGCATAACAATCCAAAAATGTGCAAACTTGACCAGTTCATTGAACTTGGCCAAGTACTCATCTACAGTCAACGAGCCCTGCACCAGACGGTCAAACTCTCCATGTTTCCTCTCCTGCGCATCATAGGGAAAGTATCTACCCAGAAAGCTGTAAGTTGCCTTTGTAGGCCATGAACATAAAAGAGGGAACAATTAAATTTTTTTTATGCGGAAGAAGCAACCTTTGCCCACCCTCAATCTTGTTTAACCCATGAATCATGCAATAGACATGTTAGGGTTTAAAGTAGATACCTTTATTCGGATTATTATTCCTGATCAAATGCGTTCTTGATCAATTCTTCAGACTTGAAGAATACAAGTCCTCCGATGGAAATTCACACCACCTTGTTGTCTTGTAAGAGAAGAACACTTCTTTGAATGTCCAATCTCCTTCCATGGAGGTTTCTAGACTCAAGAGAAGAATAGGGATTGGGTAGTGCCTTTGGTTATTCCAAGAGAGAGATAGCCGCCACACTGATGTGTGTGTTGGCTAAGGTTTCAGTGGAGAAAATTAGAGATGAAGAAGAGATACGAAATAAAGGAAGAAGATGGGCTATATATAGATGTGGCAACTCATTAACCTAAGACTAGGTCAAATCAGCGCCCTCATCAAATCCCAATCTTATTGGATAATTTTCTTAATTTTATCCAATCAATCCAATTGATTGGTTTCCCTAATTTCAACCATTTAATTTAATTAATTGGTTTCTTTAATTTTATCCAACCAATCCAATTGATTGGTTTCCTAAATTTCAGCCAATTAATCTAATTAATTAGTTTTCTTAATTTTGGTCAATCAATCCAATTGATTTGTTTCCCTAATTTCAGCCAATTAATTTAATTAATTGGTTTTCTTTAATTTTGGTCAATCAATCCAATTTATTTGTTTCCTCAATTTTAGCCAATTAATTTAATTAATTGATTTCCTTAATTTTGGTCAATCAATCCAATTGATTTGTTTCCAATCAATCCAATTGATTTGTTTCCTTTATTTTCTCCATCTTCAATAAATCTAATTTAATGACTATATTTAAATTCCAATTTTCAATTCAAAATTCAAAATTAGAATTTAAATTATTTTTATTTAAATTCAAATTTCAAATTCGAAATTCGAAATTGGAATTCAAATTAATTTATTAATTTTACATTTAAATTAATTAGGTTACATCATGGATCAAGTCCAACTTCACTCATGATGCCACCTACTCTCTCTTGGCCTAATATGTGGGCTTTTCCAACATAGGCCCATTATGCCTTATTGGGCCCAAAACACATATGCTAGAATTCAAGACAACTTAAGGTGTTTGTGTGCGACCCATCAGGTCCAACATAGACATTGACATAAATGGGCTTGGGCCCATTAGGCCCAATCCATCTAATGACAACACAGAGCACTAGCAACGCTTTGTTGTCCCAGAGCTAGTTGAGTTCATCGAATGATCAACCTGTTATACCTATTTGGTTACCGTGTGAATTGTCTTTCCGTCTCGGTTATCCATCCCATTGACCTAGGTCAAGGAAAACGTATCAACCCTTGCGGTGTAGGGTTAGCTTTTACCGAAACAGGAAATCTTCATTTATGGACTCTAAAGAGAGGGCCATCTCATGACTCCTTTACTATGCATAGATTCCCGAGTCCCGTAAATGTCATCCTGGTTTTACCGGTCTACGGATAACCTAATCTCTCACAGAGATTGACGAATTCCTTTAGCTTATCACATTAGCCCTGAGTCCTTAGGGCATGCCCAAGAGTATACCTACGAGTCTCCATTTTTCAGGCATACAAGATATACAATCAAAGCAAGTCTTCCAGAGCACAGGTCTATACGACAACGTCAGGTCTAAGGAAAGACACACCCAAATAATAAGAGACATTACCTATTGATACTATCTGTGAGATTTCCTTGTAGTGTCTCTTTGTGGGTCAGTTCAGTGCGAGCTATTCTCCAATAGGTCTACCCACGAGTCAGCTAAGACATCTCTATGTCTGCAGCTCACGAGCACTCTACCTTGCATCTCCATGCAAGTAGCTGAGTCGTGCTAGTCTTACCCGAGATAACCAATTCCCATCATCGGTATCTCTAGACTAGGAACATATTTCTGGCAATGGACGTGTGGTGTCATTGAGCCCTCATGATCGTGATCCCTATCACAGATCCTCAATGTGACACTCGTTTCGTTCCAAGGGCTTTATCCAGTTACTCATATTCAATATTTGAGACATGCAATATGAAACAAGATAAATAATGCTTTTATTCGTAAAAATATATTCATAACAAGACCATCTGACTCTCAGATTGTCTCTAGGAGACCTATGTACTAACAAAAGCAATCCTCAAAGAATGACCATGTAATCATATGACCCTGCATCTTATAGACGTGAGAGGTGTTTGTCCATTACTCATGAGCATCTCCCTCCAGCATATAAGTCGCAAACATCAACTTCTGAGGATCAGTGCACTGCATCACCCTGAATATCTTGTCCAGGGCCTGAAGCCATCTAGCAGCAGCAATAGGATCATAAGATCCATCGAAAAAAGGTGGCCTATACTTGCGAAAAGCATTCAGCCGACGGTCGATAATATCACGGTCCTCAGCTGGTTCAAAGTAGGGTTGCATCATCCCAGTAAGATGACTGGCACCCTCAATGTGACTCTGACTCTCATCCTGATGACTGGGTGGAGGCGGTTGTGGTGGTGGCGGTGGCGGTAAAGGTGGTGGCGGAGGATACTGGCCACCAGCAGGACCAGTCCTCAACTCCTCCAACATGACCTTCATCATGGTCATGTTTGCCAGAAGGTTCGCCTCCAACACATCCTTTGTAGCTTTACTGTTCGCCTCTCTGACGGCGGCCAACATACATCATGTGGCACAAGTTACACAAAGAATGAGTTGATCAGGCCCACACAATGTGGCACACATACATCATCGTAGTAAAACCCAAAAGAACATAACAGTCAAGACACACAACAAAACATCCTAAGTTGTTGCAATACATACAGGCTTTTCCCTAGAAAGTGCTCTGATACCATAAAATGTAACACCCCGTGTATACCCGATTTGTTATCATATCATCGTATTAAGCATCGCTTAATTAAAATGCGGAACTAACTTTTTTACTTTCAATTATGATGTCATTATTATTACCCAAGTTGATTACTTAATTCATTTTCAAAACATTGCCTGTATGTGATTGCAAATAAACAACTATCTATACTGAATAAGGCAACAAAGCCCAACAGAGTGTCAAATCATATAACAATTTAAAGACAATAAAATATAAGTCGGCATCCAAGCAGATCAGCATAACATGCATAAACAGTCAACTAAGCTCCAGCCTTCTGCCGCCAGAGGTATCAGTCCCCGAGTTACTTGAACCTGAAAATGTGTCCCAAACGTGGGGTGAGATTTCTAAACAGAAATCTCAGTAAGACAAGGGGTCCTCAAGGACGTCTCAACCCCAAGCTCACTTACATGTGCAATATAAGTTCTAAAAGCAGTATAATAATATAAGTTCCAAAATCAGTGCAATGCAGCATAATATCATGTCATGTGTGTCAAAATCCTACTAGCCAGAGAACATGCAGGAATTACATACGTCTATAACCTACAATCAGTGCAAGACGCCACTTGCACCCACCCACAGAATCACCATATTGTATGACGCCACATACTCAAGCTTACCGTCTAGGTGGAACAACACATGCATATCATAAAGCACTTGCACTTAACAGCTCAACGGCATTTCAAAGATCAATACATGAAAACACACCATGCACATAAACCATCCCTCTATGAGTTATGGTGGAACCAACAATGGCTAAACCGAGGACACGAAAGCTTACCTCACAAGCTAACTATCCAATCAAGAGTCCAACCAAGTCCAAGATCCACAAACAGCACTCTCACAGTCTGTTTATACCAACAATCATATCAATATTCAGGTTCTAATAGTCTATGACATAAAGACCATGTTTTCCTTTTACATTTCATGCCATTAGGCTTCTCACAAAGCCATAAGCCCTTAATCTCATTGATTCTGACTTAGATTAATTATTACAGAGGTTTAACTTAACCAATATAGGGTCCACAAACCCAAAATACAGTTCTGTATGCACAAAACAGTCACTGACATGAAATTCTCAAAATATCCGGATATTTGTCGAGGCCATACCCGGATATCTCGAACCCCATATCCGAATATCAATATCCGGATATCATATTCGAATATCAATATCCGGATATCAATATTCGGATATTTCGCGACAGAATGCAGTTTTGCATTTTCGCGAAGATATCACTCAAAGGTTCAATTTTTACCTTTATTATATGTCCAAGAATCCATTTTTAGGCTTATATGGGTCAGTACACATACCAATTACTTAACAAATTCATTAACATGCCAAGACTCAACTTTTAAATAAAAAAAACTCATGATCGAGGTAAGGAATGCATATCAAGCTTCCAAAATAGAAAATGAATGCTCTTAGAGCTCACTATGTAGTTCCCAAGGTTCTGACTTCAAGAAGCACGAAAATATGTAGCAAGGTTGACCCTTTCTTCACAAATTTCACTACTTGGAACTTGAACAACCAAGGAAAAGGCTCCAAAACCACAACCCAAGAACTCAGCCCCCTCACTCTCACTAGACATCAACCAACACTCAGGAATGATGCAACTTTTCCACTCACAACGATAGTTCACACTCACCCAAAGTGTTTTGATGAAAAAAAATGGAAGGAAAGGTGGTCACTTGGTGATAAACCCTTGGTTTATGAGGTTTTAAAGCATGAATTAGCCTAATTTATGTGATTAAATGGATGGAAAAGAGGGTTAAATTCCTGAAAAGTCTTAAATACAAGTTCTGAAATTTATATTGAAAATTTACATTGTTCTTGTAGGAAAATGAATCTCAAGAAGCAAAAGAGAGAAGGAAAAAGATTCTGAAGAATTTGGAGAATTCAAGTGTTGGGCGCTAAAACGGTCAAAGCAAACGTTTTAGCGCGTGCTGCAAAATGAAGCCAAAAAGTGTTGGTGTTGAGCTCTAAAACGGCCAAAGCAAACGTTTTAGCGCTCTGCTGTTCAATAAAATGCAAAAATTCCCTGGAAGTGTGCGTTTTAGCGGTCAGGATGAATGTTTTAGCGCTGAGGACAGTTAAAAGCAGTTGGGCATCCGTCAAAGTTGAACGCTAAAACGTCCAACAAGGAACGTTTTAGCGCCCATGTCAGTTTTTGGATGTTATTCAGTTGGAATTTGTAAACTATAAAAGGGCAAAGGGCCTTCACACTTGAGATATATCTATGTTGTTCTGATTTTTCATTCTCTGAACTTGGACCCAAGTTCAGAGAAAGTTCTGAAATTTCCAAATTCCTTAGTTATTAGTCTTGTATTAGTTTAGTGTACTGTATGTAATTGTGATTGAAGATTGAAGATTCAACAACATAACAATGGAGTTTGATCTTTCTTCTTTTGTTATTTCTGTTTCTATGTCTGAGTAGAGTCCTTTGTAGTTGGATTTCAATGGAACTTAAAGATGAATTTATGTATAATTGATTGAACATTATGATTATCTTTTATGTGATAATATGAAATTGTCTTTGTCAATTCTTTCCATTAAGGGAGTAATGTAGAACAGGAATGTTTACATTATTTCTGTAACTGGCAATTTCATCATCAGTGTTCTATTATTCAAGGGATTGGAACTAGGACTCTGATGTAATCTTTAAAATCTTAGTGCTTAATGTATGTATTAAGAAGGGAATCACCAAGGGATTGGGGTTCTTGATTAATGTATCAACCAAGATAGTAAGGAATTACATCTTGGTGATAATAAAAAGGTTGATTGACATCACATGGGAGATAATTCATAGTTGGATCGATCATTACATAATTTTATGGTTGAGGGACATTGATTTCTTACTACTTGTTGTAAAATTATAATCCCCATTTTAATTATTTTACCAATTCTAGATATAATTCAAATTCTAGTGACAATTATCAATGCATTCAATAAATTCTTGTTTGATTCAACTTAATTATAAATGGTTAGTTAGTGTTTGAACACAAATTCTCGTGGGAACAATCTTTACTTATCATTTTATTACTTGTACTACTAGTACACTTGCTAAAGTTGCAACAAGTTTTTGGCGCCGTTGCCGGGGACTTGTTCTTTCAACATTGATAGACACCATTAATATTTGAGATTGAATTTTTATTTTCAGCAATTTATATTTATGTGTGAAGTTTGTTCAATTCCAATTCTGGTGTATGCGAGGTACTATTAATCCAAACTCTTTGTTGTTTCATCCAGAATTAGAAAAGACAATTAGGAAGAACAGAAAGGCATCAAGACAAAGGAAAAAAAATAACTAGAGACAACAACATCATTCAGGAACCAGGAAGCATCCATCCGAAATTTGGAGACCCAAATTGGTCAGTTGTCCAGACAGATATCTGAGAGATCACAAGGAAAGTTCCCTGGTGATAGACTGGTGAATCCAAAGGAGCATTGCAAATCCATTACTACAAGAAGTGGGCTTGTGCTTCAACCGGTTAAGAAGAAATTAGAAGAAAAGAAAGAGGAGGAAGAAGTTTTTGTTTAAGATGATGAAGTTGAAAATGAAGAAAAAGAAAAACGTTAAGGAAGATAAGAAAGAAGAAGAAGAAGTTGTTGAAAACAATTCTTCACCCAAGAAGCTGATGAAGTGGGAGAAGGAGAAAATGGTTGACAAGCAAGACCAGCCAATTAATCTATCTCCATATGCCAAAGTTCCTTATCCTCAGAGGTTGAAGCAAGAAATTCAGAAACATCATTACGCGAGGTTTCTGGATATTTTCAAGAAATTACAGATTAACATTCCATTTGCTGAAGCCTTGGAAAACATGCCCCATTATGCAAAATTTATGAAGGATCTTTTGTCTAAGAAGAGGAAGTTGAAAGATGGTGAGACTGTGGCTTTAACAGAGGAATGTAGTCCCTGATTCAAAAGAAGCTTCCTCCTAAGTTAAAAGACCCAGGTAGTTTTAGCATTCCTATTGCCATTGGAGATGTGGAAGTAGGAAAAGCACTTTGTGACTTGGGAGCCAGTATAAATTTGATGCCATTATCTGTCTGTAGAGCTTTGGGGATTAACAAGTTGAAAACCACTAATGTAATTCTACATCTAGCAGATAGATCAATTAAGAGACCAGAAGGGGTGGTAGAAGATGTTCTGGTCAAGGTGGATAAATTCATTTTCCCTGTAGATTTTGTAATTCTAGATATGGAAGAGGAGGATACTGAAAGTCTTCTATTCCTAGGGAGAACATTCTTAGCCACTGCAAGATCTTTGATTGACGTTGAACAAGGGAAGTTGATGTTACGGGTGAATGAAGAAACAATCACCATTGATGTGTTTGAAGCTATTAAACATCCTGTTGATGTGGAGGATTGTTTCAAAGTAGATGTCATACAGGAGGCTGCGGAAGAAGTGATAGAAGAAGAAAACTCTTCACTTGAGGAAGACAAATTCAAGGAGGAAACAAGTGTAGAATACTATAAGGAGGAACCGAAATTAGAAGAGTTAGAAAAGAAAGTAGATGATATTCCTAAGGGAGCACCCAAGGTGGAACTTAAAGAACTTCCTTCAAATCTCAAGTATGTGTTTCTTGGAGATGATCAAACATACCCAGCCATCATTAGTGCGTTGTTGTCTGAAAGGGAGGAAGTAAAGTTGATCAAAGTGCTTAAGAAGAACAAGACAGCCATGGGATGGTCATTTTCAGACCTCAAGGGTATTAACCCCTCTTTTTGTACTCATAAAATATTGATGGAAGAGGAGGTTAAACCAGTGAGGCAACCACAGAGAAGACTCAATCCTACTATGAAGGAAGTAGTGAGGAAGGAAGTGGTGAAGTTGCTTGATGCTGCAATGATCTACATATTTCAGACAGTGCTTGGGTGAGTCCAGTGCAGACAGTTCCCAAGAAAGGAGGAATGACTCTTGTGAGGAATAAGAATAATGAATTAATTCCCACAAGAACAGTCACTGGCTGGAGAATGTGCATAGATTACCGGAGACTCAACTTAGCAACCCGGAAGGACCATTTCCCTATTCCATTCCTAGATCAAATGCTAGAGAGATTGGCAGGACATGCTTTCTACTGCTTTTTAGATGGATACTCAGGCTACAACCAGATAGTTGTGGCTCCAGAAGATCAGGAGAAAACTGCATTCACTTGCCCCTATGGAATCTTTGCATACCAAAGGATGCCTTTTGGCTTATGCAATGCACCAGCGACTTTTCAAAGGTGCATGCTTTCCATATTCTCTGACATGGTAGAAAAATGAATTGAAATTTTTATGGATGGTTTTTCTGTATTCGGTCCTACTTTTGATGCCTGTCTAGAAGTTTTGGATAGTGTTTTAAAAAGATGCCAAGATTGTAATCTTGTATTGAATTGGGAAAAGTGTCACTTCATGGTGACAAAAGGTATTGTTTAAGGACACAAGGTGTCTAAAAGAGGAATTGAAGTGGATAAAGCCAAAATCTCTGTTATTGAGAAACTTCCCCCTCCCATAAATGTTAAAGGTGTGAGAAGTTTTCTTGGTCACGCAGGTTTTTATAGACGCTTTATAAAATATTTTTCAAAGATTGCAAAACCTTTATGCAAGTTGTTAGGGAAGGAACAAGAGTTTATGTTTACTGATGAATGCCTGCATGCATTTAACATTCTGAAAGAAAAATTGATCACTGCACCCATAATAATGGCACCTGATTTTTCACTGCCTTTTGAGTTGATGTGTGAAGCAAGTGATTATGCTGTGGGAGTGGTGCTAGGCCAAAGAAAAGACAAATTGTTGCATGTCATTTACTATGCCAGTAAAATTCTTAATGATGCACAGAAGAATTATGCTACTACAGAAAAGGAATTATTGGCTATTGTATATGCATTCGACAAATTTAGGTCATACCTGCTAGAATCAAAGGTGATTGTTTACACTGACCATGCAGCTTTAAAGTATTTGTTAACCAAGCAGGATGCTAAGCCTAGGTTACTTCGATGGATGTTACTTCTACAAGAGTTTGAAGTGGAAATCAAAGATAAAAAGGGAGTTGAAAACTTGGTGGCTGATCACTTATCCAGGATCACAGAGAAAAATCTACAAGAAGGATCGGAAGTAGTGATTAAAGAAGAGTTCCCTAATGAGCACATACTGGCCATCAACACTGTTTCCAAGTTGGTGCAGGATCAAGTCTTGACCATTAATACTCCACCATGGTTTGCAGATTTTGCAAATTACAAAGCTGCTAGAGCAATGCCTAAAGACTTCACATGGCAACAAAGGACAAAATTTCTACATGATGTAAGGAGATATATTTGGGATGAACCATACCTTTTCTACAGGTGTTCAGATGGGGTAATCATAAGATGTATTGCAGAGGAGGAACAACAAGATGTCTTATGGCACTGTCATGGTTCAGCCTATGGTGGACACTTTGCAGGAGAGAGAACATCGGCAAAAGTCTTGATGAGTGGTTTCTATTGGCAAACTTTGTACAAGGATTCAAGGAAGTATATGGAAGCATGTGATAACTACCAAAGAACTGGTAATATATCCAGGAGACATGAAATGCCATTGAACAATATACTGGAGGTGGAAATCTTTGATGTTTGGGGTATGGATTTCATGGGAACCTTTCCCTCTTCCTACTCCAATAAGTACATCCTCGTGGCAGTGGATTATGTATCAAAATGGGTTGAAGCCATAGCCACACAAACTAATGATTCTCGGGTTGTGATCGCATTTCTGAAAAAGGATATCTTTGTGCGATTTGGAGTTTCGAGAGCCATAATCAGTGATGGGAGAACACATTTTGACAACCGATTGGTAGAAGTTGCTCTTGCAAAATATGGAGTCAGGCATAAGATATGTACCCCGTACTATCCACAGACTTGTGGTCAGGTTGAGATTTCTAACAGAGAACTTAAGCGTATACTGGAAAAGACTGTTGGAAATGCTATGACTCAATGGTCCAAGAAACTTGATGACACCTTATGGGCTTATCGTACAGCATTCAAGACTCTTATTGGAATGTCTCCATTTCAATTGTTATTTGGAAAAACATGTCATTTGCTGGTGGGATTGGAACACAGAGCATTGTGGGCTGTCAAGTTTTTAAACTTTAATTCAAAAGCAACAGGTGAGAAAAGGTTACTTCAATTAGATGAATTGGATGAATTCCGTCTTCCTGCATATGAAAGTGCAAGCTTATACAAAGAAAAGACCAAGTTATGGCACGACAGGTGTAAAAACCCGCACCGTTAATTAAGGTATTTAATTAATTAATTATGCAAAATTAGGAAATGATTCCATAATTGACCCTAATAATTATTTATGAGGCTTAATAATTACGGTAAGTGATTAAGAATGCTGAAAGTCGCTTTTGGGAAGAAAAGTGCAGATACCGGTTCTGCTAGTCGGTATAATTGCGTACCGAAAAAGTATCCCGGAAAATTAATGTAAGTGCATGATAATTACTAGAATGATATATAGGACTTGTAAAACGAGTTTCAAGTCCAAATAATGAGAACTGGTGCTAGAAACCGGTACTGGCTTTGAAAAGTGCGTACCGGAAATGTGCTCAGAAAAATATAATAAAAATATGATAATTCTTGGAAAAACGTGTAGTTTAAGAATCTAAAGTTTGGGATTAAAATGCTAAGCGTAGCAATTAAAGTTAATAATGTGCGTTTTAATGAGTTTTGGCTATATATACCCTTTGTAAGGGCACAAAGCCCTAGAAAACTGTTTTGCTGCGTGGCTTTTCTTGGAGGCTGACCAGAAATAGTGTTCTTGCTTCCATCGCCATTTCTTGAGCAAGCATTCACCTTTGATGTTTGTTCTTCCATTTAAACACTTGGTGAGGTTGGGGGTTGGCCTTGGGACTGCATTGTGGTGCTGTTTCTGAGTTAGAGAACCTGTGCGAGGGAGTTTGAACAGCTGTGTTTTCTGTTCTTGAGGGGTGTGACCTTTTGTTGGCATTTTGATGCTCAAAGGTGCCTTCTTGTTGAGTGAAAGACCTACTTCTTGTACATTTTTGTGCATCCTCTTGTGACAGTAGCTTGAGACTGACTGTGAGCTCCAAAGGGCAACCATTTCTTCTGTTTTGAGCTGGGGTATGTGTACCAACCTTTAACTTGAGTTTAAATGCTTAAAAAATGGTACCTTGATGCATCTAATGACTAAAAGATGATAACTTGTTGTTGGGTAATGTTGAACACGCCTAGAAATGCATGATTAGGTGTTTAAAATCGGTAAAAAGGGAACCTTTTAGGGATATCTTCACGAAAATGCAGAAACTGCATTCTGTCGTGAAATATCCGGATATTTGTCGATTGGATATCCGGATATGGGGTTTTGGGATATCTGGATATTGGATATCTGGATATGTGAATCTGTATATCCGGATATGGACAGTGAGATATCCGGATATTGCATATGCGGATATGGTCCCGAGGAATATCTGGATATTCTGGGATTTCGCAGAACAGTAGCTGTGTTGTGTGTACAGTAGGCTATTGGGGGTTTGTGGACCCTAGTTTGATGAAGTTGAACTTCTGTATTTAATGGACTAAGCTAGACTCATGTGATTAAGGGCTTGTGGCTTTGTTAGAAGCTTTAAGACATTAAAACGTATTGAAAAGGCGTTGTCTTTAATTTGTATGCATGTGGTACATTTTTATTGATTTATATTTGGTCCATATCATATTGTGATCTACTATGATTGGACTTTGAACTTGTGGCATTGGATAGCTAGCTTAGAGGTAAGCTTTCGTGTCCTCGGTTTAGCCATGTTGTGGTTCCACCATGTCCCATGGGGATATGGTATATGCATGCTGTTTTACATGCTTTTGATGTTTTGGAAATGCTGTTGAGCTATTGTATGTTAGTGCCTTGTTGATATGCATGGAGATGTTCCACCTATACGGTAAGCCTGAGTATGTAGAACATACAAGAGGGTGAGGCTGTGGGTGAGGTGCAAGCGGTGTTCCTTGTACTACATGTAGGGAATAAACGTATTCCTACATTTCTCTGGCCAGTAGATAGTGATTACACACATTCCATAGATATCTGTTGCACTACATAGTTTTGGAACTGATAATGAGATAAATGTTTTTAGAACTTATATTGCACATGTAAGTGAGCTTGGGGTGGAAGATCCTTGAGGACCCTTTGTCTTACTGAGATTTCTTGTTTAGAGATCTCACCCCACGTTTGGGGAATGCTTATTTCAGGGTCAGGTAATGTTGAGACCTCAGGCGGCAGGAGGCCGGAGCTGAGTTAGATTGCTGTTATATTATGCTGCCATGATTGGATGCTGGATTTGCATGCTGCTTATATGCTTATAGCTTCAGGTTATGTTTATGGAGTTTTATGTTGAGACTGGTTGTTTACTATGTTTATTTGGTGAGCATGGGGATTGTCCATGACACATAGTATTGTTATGTCTTGAGTCTTTTGGAGTTGTAATAATGTATCAGGATATTGTCCGGATTACGAGATGTAATGCTGTGATTTAGATACACACTTTATTTATATATTGAGGTATTTCAGTAGATGTCTTATTGCAATTTATATACAGTCGATATTTTATGAAATTGATTAAGTAATCAAGTTGGTAATTGATAATGACGTCATAATTGAAAAGAAAAAGAATATTCCGCATTTTTAATTAAGCACCGCTTAATACGATGTAATGTTAATATTCCGAGTATACACGGGGTGTTACAACAGGAAAATCACGCCCAGTGATTTCAAGGTGGGAAAACAAGTTCTGCTGTTCAATTCCAGGTTGAATTTATTTTCAGGAAAGTTAAAGTCCAGATGGTCTAGACCATTTGTGGTGAAGGATATTAAGTCTTATGGAGCGGTGAAAATTAGTCCCTTGGATTCTGACCGAAGCTTTACCGTCAATGGTCAGAGGTTGAAGTTATATATTGATAGTGTTGTAGACAGGCAACTTCTTACAGTTGCCCTGATGGAGGTAAGTTAAGTGAGAAACGTCAGGCTCGTGACGTTAAACACGCGCTGAGTGGGAAGCAACCCACAATATCAGGTATATAATATATAATTAATATTAATAATATTATAAAAAAAAACTTATTGCAAATTTAGCAAGTGTACTAGTCGTACAAGTAATAAAATGATAAGTAAAGATCGTTCCCACGAGGATTTGTATTCAAACACTAACTAACCATTCATAATTAAGTTGAATCAAACAAGAATTCATTGAATGCCTTGATAATTGTCACCAGAATTTGAATTATATCTAGATTTGGTAAAATAATTAAAATAGGAATTATAATTTTACAACAAGTAGTAAGAAATCAATGTCCCTCAACCATAAACTTATGTAAGGATCGATCCAACTATGAATTATCTCCCATGTGATGTCAATCAACCTTTTTATGATAACCAAGATGTAATTCCTTATTATCTTGGTTGATACATGAATCAAGAACCCCAATCCCTTGGTGATTTCCTTCTTAATACATACATTAAGCACTAAGATTTTAAAGATTACATCAGAGTCTTAGTTCCAATCCCTTGAATAATAGAACACTGATGATGAAATTGCTAGTTACAGAAATAATGTAAATATTCCTGTTCTACACTACTCCCTTAATGGAAAGAATTGACAAAGACAATTTTATATCATCACATAAAAGATAATCATAATATTAAATCAATCATACATAAATTCATCTTTAAGTTCCATTGAAATCCAACTACAAAGGACTCTACTCAGACATAGAAACAGAAATAACAAGAGAAGAAGAAAGATCAAACTCCATTGTCATGTTGTTGAATCTTCAATCTTCAATCACAATTACATACAGTACACTAAACTAATACAAGACTAAGAACTAAGGAATTTGGAAATTTCAGAACTTTCTCTGAACTTGGAAAGTTGAGAGAATGAAAAATAAGATCAGCATAGATATATCTCAAGTGTGAAGGCCCTTTGCCCTTTTATAGTTTACAAATTCCAACTGAATAACATCCAAAAAATGACATGGGCGCTAAAACGTTCCTTGTTGGACGTTTTAGCGTTCAACTTTGACGGATGTCCAACTGCTTTTAACTGTCCTTAGCGCTAAAACATTCATCCTGACCGCTAAAACGCACAATTCCAGGGAATTTTTGCATTTTATTGAACAGCAGAACGCTAAAACGTTTTCTTTGGCCGTTTTAGCGCTCAACACCAACACTTTTTGGCTTCATTTTGCAGCAGCGCGCTAAAACGTTTGCTTTGACCGTTTTAGCGCCCAACACTTGAATTCTCCAAATTCTTTAGAATCTTTTCCTTCTCTCTTTTGCTTCTTGAGATTCATTTTCCTACAAGAACAATGTAAATTTTCAATATAAATTTCAGAACTTGCATTTAGGACTTTCCAGGAATTTAACCCTATTTTTCATCCATTTAATCACATAAATTAGGCTAATTCATGCTTAAAAAACTTATAAACCAAGGGTTTATCACAATTCCTAGATTTGAACATTGATGTCCTCAGTATGAATTAAAAATAGAGAAGGAATTGAGATTCTTTACAGATGAAATTCATGAGGATGACTTTCAATTTACAGAATATCAACATTTCAAGATACAAGCTTATAACCATGCAATCTCTTATTTCCTATTATTTGCCCAACATCATTTGTGACTTTTCAACAGATCAGTAGAGATGACATACAGAGACTTCCAAACAAAACACCCCCCTCACAAGGAAATTCTCAAAAATTGTGAGAATTTAACTCTCTTTCACTCTAGTGTTTAAGGGTGCACTTATCACTCAATCTTTATTGTACTCAAACTGCCATAGGCTTTCCCATCTTCTCACTTTCCACAGTAACAATGATCCATAGAGCAGATCAATTTTGGTCTTTGCATAGTTGGCAATATGGCTTGGTATGTTGCTTGACTAGAGGTAGAAGTCTATGTTAAAGGAAGAGTTCAGATTAAATGAATCAGATTCATATAAGAGAAATATCACAATTGTATTTATCCATATTCTTCTTAATTCCCCCAACTTTCTTCCTTTTCATTCCTTGTACCTTCTTTGAACCTTTCTTCCTCCTTTTCTTCCAGACACTTTGTGTCTTTAATTCCCCTTTTTCCTTTTTCTTCCTTCTTTTTCTTTCAGACACTTTGTGTCTTAAATCCCCTTTCTTTTTCTTCCTTTTTTTCTATATCTCCAACACTTTCTAACACTTTGTGCATTCATTTATTACAGGAAACACTTTTGTCCCAACAGAACTTTTAATCTGAAGGATTGGAATGAATGTAGGTTCTTGGTGTTATAGACAAACAGGCTTAAGCTCAAGGGTTTCATGCAATAGAAACATTAGGGTGGTCATTTAAAGCAAGACAAAGGAAGCTACAAGAAAAAGGTGAATCCAGTGTGACAATTCAGGAAGAGGTCATGGCAGAAAATCACAGGCCACCACCACATAGGACATTGGGAGATTACATGACTCCCACTGTCATTCCACTGATTGGGAGTGTTGTTCGACCCAATGTGGAACCCAACAACTTTGATTTGAAACCTGCATTAGTACAATTGGTGCAGAAAGAACAATTTGCTGGCACAAGTGCAGAAGACCCTTATCTGCACATTGAGAATTTCTTACTTTTGAGCGATACGGAGAAGATCAATGGTGTGACTAGAGATGCTATCTTGTTAAGATTGTTCACTCATTCACTGAAGGATGATGCAAGAAGATGGTTACAATCATTACCTCGAGGAAGTATCACAACTTGGGATGATCTGCAGACTAAGTTTTTAGCTCGGTTCTTTTCAGCATCAAAGAGGGCGAAATTGAAGCATGAGATCACAAGGTTCAAACAAAAAGAATCAGAGTCTATCTATGAAGCCTGGGAGAGATTAAAAACACTCTTAAGGAAATGTCCACAACATGGAATCGAAGTGTGGAATCAGGCAGCAATATTTCTCCAAGGGTTGACAACCAACACAAGAACATTGGTGAATGCCACAACTGGTGGTTCATTAACAACCAAGACTCCTCAGGAAGCCCTTGACATATTTGAATCTCTAGCATCTCAAGAATTTGACAATGCTCCAGTGAATGACAGAAGAACGGGAATTATAAAACTTGATGGGTATGATGCTTTGTTAGCCAAGAATGATCAGATGATGCAAATGCAAAAACAGCAACAGTTGGATGCTCCCACTAAGCAGCTATCCTTTCAAAATGTTGCTTCTGTGGACACTAGTTCTGCGTGTGCAATTTGTGGAAAAGGCCATATTGCAGAAGATTGTGATTATGAGGGATCTGCAGAACAAGCAGAAGTGAATGGTGTAAGAACTCGCACCGTTAAATAAGGTATTTAATTAATTAATTATGCAAAATTAGGAAATGATTCCATAATTGACCCTAATAATTATTATGAGGCTCTAATAATTATAGTAAGTGATTTAGAATGTTGATAGTCATTTTTTGGAAGAAAAGTGCAGATACCGGTTCTGCTAGTCGGTATAAATGCGTACCAAAAAAGTATCCCGGAAAATTAATGTAAGTGCAAGATAATTTTTAGAAAAATATATAGGACTTGTAAAACGAGTTTCAAGTCCAAATAATGAGAACTGGTGCCAGAAACTGATATTGGCTATGAAAAGCGCGTACCGGAAAGGTGCTCAGGAAAATATAAGAAAAATATGATAATTCTTGTAAAATTGAGTAGGTTAAGAATCCAAAGTTTGGGATTAAAATGCTAAGCGTAGCAATTAAAGTTAATATTGCGTATTTAATTGTTAAGTGACTATATATACACTTACTAAGGGCACAATGCCCTAGAAAAATGCCTCTTCTTCGTGGGTTTTGGTGGCTGGTCTGATTGTGTTACTGTTTCATCCCTTTCTTCACCATTTCTTGAGCTTTGAGTCTTTTTCTTCCTTGAAAGCTTCTCTTAAACACTTGTGTGAGGGAGAGCCAGCTTTGGGAAGGGGTTTGTGGTGCTGTTTCTGAGTAAGGAGGTCAGCTTGAGGGAATGTTGGGGGCTGACTTTGGGTTGGTGGAGTGAGTGAACCTTGTGCTTTATTTTTGAGGTCCAAGGAGCCACCTTTGGTGAGGAAGAGCCTTGCTTATCTTCCATTTTCGCACACCCTGTGTGGTCTGTAGTTGAGGGGCTGTTGGTGAGCTCCAAGAGCATCTCCATCCTCTGTTTTGGGCTTGTGGTATGATCGTCACACTTTAACTTGAGTTTTATGCTTAAAAATGGAACCTTGATGCATCTAAAGGCTAAAAGATGATAACTTAACATTGGGTAATGTCAAACACACCTAGAAATGCATGTTTAAGTGTTTATAATCGGTTAAAACCCAACCTTGGAAGGATATCTTCACGAAATGCAGTTTCTGCATTCTGCCTGTGAAATATCCGGATATCTGCCTGTGAAATATCCAGATATTTGATATCCGGATATGGATTTGGATATCCGGATATTGGATATCCGGATATGGGAATCTGGATATCCGAATATTGTATATTCGGATATGGTCAGTGAGATATCCGGATATTGCATATCCGGATATGTCCCGAGGAATATCCGGATATTCTGGGATTTCAAAGAACAGTAGTTGTGCTGTGTGTACAGTAGGCTATTGGGGGTTTCTGGACCCTAGATTGATGAAGTTGAACTTCTGTAATTAATGAACTAAGTTTGAATCTTATGATTAAGGGCTTGTGGCTTTGTTGGAAGCCTTAAGACGTAAATCGTTAAAGGAGAACGTAGTCTTTATGTTAATGCTTTTGAGCTATGTATGTTGATACACTTGCTGGTCCTAAATCAGATTGTGATCTGCTGTGTGTTGGACTTAAGCTGTGAGGACTCTTGGCATTGGATAGTGAGCTTGCAAGGTAAGCTTTCGTGTCCTCGGTTTAGCCATGTTGTGGTTCCACCATGTCCCATGGGGATATGGTTATATGCATGTTGTGTTACATGCTTTTGATATTTTGGAAATGCTATTGAGCTGTTATATGCTAGTGTCTTTATGATATGCATGTGGTGTTCCACCTATACGGTAAGCCTGAGTATGTGGTACATACAAGATGGTGAGGCTGTGGGTGAGGTGCAAGCGGTGTTCCTTGTACTACATGTAGGTATAGACGTATTCCTGCATTTCTCTGGCCAGTAGATAGTGATAAACACACATGGCATGAATATCTGTTGCACTGCATAGTTTTGGAACTTATATTGCACATGTAAGTGAGCTTGGGGTGGAAGATCCTTGAGGACCCCTTGTCTTACTGAGATTTCTGGTTTAGAGATCTCACCCCACGTTTGGGGAATGCTTATTTCACGGTCAGGTAATGTTGAGACCTCAGGCGGCAGGAGGCCGGAGCTGAGTTAGATAGTGATGACATTATATGCTGACATGTTGGATGCTGGATATGCTTGCTGTTTTTATGCTTTTGCTTCATGTTATGATTTTGGATTATCTTGTTGAGACGCTGTTGATTTGGTGAGCATGGGGATTGTCGATGCCACGTAGACTTGTTATGTCTTGCTTTTATTAGAGTTGTATTAATGTATCAGGATATTGTCCGGATTACGTGATGTAATGTCGTGACTTAGATATTCACTTTATATGTTATATTGAGGTATTTCAGTAGATGTCTTATTGCAATTTACATTCAGGCGATATTTTATAAAATTGATTAAGTAATCAAGTTGGTAATCGATAATGACGTCATAATTGAAAGGGAAAAAGAATATTCCGCATTTTTAATTAAGCGTAGCTTAATACGATGTAATGATAACACTACCGAATTTATACGGGGTGTTACAAATGGGGTATGGTATGATCAAAGGAATCAGACTTTTGTATCCCCGCCTGCTGCTGATTAGACTGCTAGAGTTCAGCCTGCTAGAGTTAGTACTGGTGTGGAGGAGGATCAGACTGCTGGTGATGAATATACACCGCTTCCTACCACAGATCCAGGATCAGATCCTCTTGTCTTAGATGGGAGGACTCGATGTCTCACATCGACTCTTGATTTCACTCCACTTTAGTTTCTGTCATTTTAATTTTAGTTTCTTTTAGTTTTATTTTGCTGTTAGTTTACTTTCAAAATTCAGTTAAGTAGATTGGGATATTCACTGTTTTTGCATGATGCACACTGCGATAGTACTGATGCTATTGGTTTGTATATGAATGTTTTTCAGTGATCAATTACTGTTTTAGATTTAAATTAGTTGCTGGGAACAACAACGTTTAAATCTGGGAATTGGGTCTGATTGAATGGCATGCAAACTTCATGGAGATGCCACACAAATTGATGAGCCAAAACAGAGAAACATCTCAATCTTTTTCTTTTCTAAGTTTTCTTGTGTGATTTGGATTTTAGTTGTGATATGGAATTCCATGAGGATTAGACTGATCAAAGTTTTATATAATTGATCAAATTAAGGATACAATCTTATACCTTGCATGTTGAGGAAAAATGAAATGATTGCATAACTCATTCAATGTGAAAGAGTAGAGAGATTAATTGTGATTCATATAGAGAAAGTCAAGCATGCACTCTGAACTGTGAGAAATTGAGCCTATACAGAAAATTTTGTTCAGAGAGTACTTTACTGCATGAATAACTCTAGAACTTGCCCTGGTTCTTGCTTGAAATGGTTTATGATGTGTAGGGTAGAAATGATTGAGGCACTTCCTTCTTGAACCAGAAAGTTTAAATGACCACCCTAATGTTTCCATTGCATGAAATCCTTGAGCTTAAGCCTGTTTGTCTATAACACCAAGAACCTACATTCATTCCAATCCTTCAGATTAAAAGTTTCAGATAAATGATACTAGATGAAAAGTTCTGTTGGGAGAAAAGTGTTTCCTGTAATAAATAAATGCACAACGTGTTGGAGATATAGAAAAGAAGGAAGAAAAAGAAAGTGGATTTAAGACACAAAGTGTCTGAAAGAAAAAGAAGGAAGAAAAAGGAAAAAAGGGAATTAAAGACACAAAGTGTCTGGAAGAAAAGGAGGAAGAAAGGTTCAAATAAGGTACAAGGAATGAAAAGGAAGAAAGTTGGGGGAATTAAGAAGAATATGGATAAATACAATTGTGATCTTCCTCTTATCTGAATCTGATTCATTTAATCTGAACCTTTCCTTTAACATAGACTTCTACCTCTAGTCAAGTCACATACCAAGCCATATACTAAGCCATATTGTCAACTATGCAAAGACTGAAATTGATCTGCTCTATGGATCATTGTTACTGTGAAAAGTGAGAAGATGGACAAGCCTATGGCAGTTTGAGTACAGTAAAGATTTAGTGATAAGTGCACCCTAAACATTAGAGTGCAAGAGTGTTAAATTCTCACAGATCAGTAGAGATGACACTTGAGCTCCTTTTTGGAGGAGGAAGAAGATGGCAAGGTGGCTTCTCAAAGGCTCCAGAAAATGCTACGTAGAAATGCTAAAATCTGACCTATAATCATGTGTCATCCCTATTTATAAGTGTATTAATTTTAATCACACTGTACTAGCACTAATAGCTACGCTTATCATTTTAATCCCAAACTTTGGATTCTGAACCTAGCCATTTTTCTATGATTTTCCATATTTTTATTTTATTTTTCGCAACACTTTGCCAATATGCGCTTTTACGTAGCCGGTATCAGTTCTCATTATTTTTACTTCAAACTTTGTATTCTAGTCATATATATTATTCTAGTGATATATACATACTTTTCATAATTTTTCAGGATACTTCATCGGTACGCATTTATACTGTGAGGCAGAATTGATATCTGCACTTTTCGTCATATGATATGTATGTGGTGTACCACCTAGACGGTAATCCTGAGTATGTGGAGACATACAAGATGGAAACTCTGTGGGTGAGGTACAAGCGATGTTCCTTGTACTGTAGGTTATAGACGTATGTAATCCCTACATTTTTATTCTCTGGCCAGTAGGATGCTTACACACATGACATGGATATATGTTGCATTGCACAGATTTTGGAAATTATACTGTTGATATTATTTTGGAACTTATATTGCACATGTAAGTGAGCTTGGGATGGAG
This sequence comes from Gastrolobium bilobum, assembly GCF_033153095.1. NCBI lineage: Eukaryota > Viridiplantae > Streptophyta > Magnoliopsida > Fabales > Fabaceae > Gastrolobium > Gastrolobium bilobum. Next base: position 33,583 of record NW_026898455.1, read on the forward strand.
AGATCCTTGAGGACCCCTTGTCTTACTAAGATTTCTTTTTAGAGATCTCACCCCGTGTTGGGGCACATTTTCAGGTACAGGTACCTTGGGGGTTAAGACCTCTGGCGGCAGGAGGCCGGAGTTGAGCTGACTGATGCATGCTTACTGCTTTATCTGTTTACATGATTATGCCTGATTCTCATTTTATGGCTATTGTATCTGAGACTTGAAGATTATGTTGTTTATTTGGTGAGCATGGGGTTGTCCATGCCACATTGTTATCAGACATGTTTGTTTGTGCTCGAGTTGTATAATGTATCAGGATATTGTTCGGTCCACATGTTGTAGCTCTGTGACTAGATACACAGTTATTTATAGTAAGAGGTTATTCAGTTAGTTATTTATTACAATTTATATACAGGCGATATTTTGAAAAGGAATACGTAATCACTTGGTTAATAATGAATAACTCATAATTGGAAAGAAAAAGTTAGCTTCCGCATTTATTTAACTGCGCCATTACCATTTGTATGTTTAATACACTGGGTGCACACGAGGCGTTCCATTATCAAACCGTTGTGTTCATCTCTCTGTCTTTCTCCTCTTTCTTTTCTGTTTCCTCTGCATTGGCTGACCTAGTGACTCAGGCCGACCTCTGATTGTGTCGAGCTCCTAGCTTGATGTTTGATTTTTGACACACTTTGGGCTGACCTTGAGGGAACCGAGTTCCCAACAGTGGTATCAGAGCCCGGGTTTCGACGGGTTCTGAAGATGAGATGGAGACTAGTGGTGTAGCCTATGACGGCGTCATGTTCAAGTTTACTGCCAAAAAATTCACATACTGGAGACCTATGATGGAAGATTATTTATACTACAAAGACATGTATGAACCCATCTGCAACAAAGGAAAGAACGATAGGGAATGAGATACCCGAAATTGAAAGGCAAAGGCTATGATCAGGAAGTATGTTGATAAAATCCTCTTTGAATAGGTGTACGAGTTCACGAATGCATACGAGTTATGGAAAAATATGGAGTCCATGATTCAGAAGAAAACTCCAAGGAACAAAGCACACTTGGTTCGCTGACTTGTGAAGCTGGAATACAAGGATGATATGAGCACGACTAAACACCTCAACACCTACAAAAGATTGATGATGGGATACATGCTTTGCTGTTATTGAGCTCGCTGCCAGAAAGCAGAGATACACCAGTAGTTACTTTATGTAACTCGGCTCCAGATCGAAAATTGACGATGGATGCCATAACTAAAAACCTCCTAAATGAAGAAGCTAGGAGGAGAGAACGAGGTGTGACCAACACCTTCGAGGCAAACGTGGCCGAGAATAGAGGAAGGTCTGACGCCCGGGTCAAAGCAAGAGCCAGGGTCGAGATGGGCGTGATAAGTCCAGAGAAAGATCTAAGTTGAGATATGAATTTAAGTGCTTCTATTGTGGGAAGTCCGGTCATAAGAATCCAGACTGTAGGACTCTGCAGAAAGATGAGAATAACGGCACTGTAAAGCTAGATCAAATTGTGTCAAAGAAGAAAGAAGACAAGAGCACCACTATGATGGCTGCTAACTCGGATGTCGAGATATTTCTCCTTGGGGAAGATAATATTTTGAATGTTGCATATGATGATTGCACCTGGATTGTTGACTCTGATGCCTCATTTCACGTTACCAAAGGTTTTTTGAATGTCGGGTGTCGACTTGTGTTGCAAAATATAAGGCATTTTCCTGACATGCATTTGAACCTATTCTTAGTTGGCAATCTTGATGATGTCGGTTAGTGAACTACTTCGGAAGTGGTAGACATAAATTGGCCAAGGGAAATTTGGAGGTTGCTTGAGGTAAAACAGAAGGCTCCTTGTACTTGATGCAAGGAAAGATAAATAGTGGTGAAGCCAACTCTTCCCGAGATGGACTAGTATGGAGTTGTGGCACAAACTCCTCAGCCACATGAGCGAGAAAGGGCTCCAAATTTTGAACAAGAAAGGATTATTGACTCGGTTGAAAGGCCAAGTGTTGAAGAGCTACACGCACTTTCTTGCCAGAAAGCAGCACTAGGTTTCTTTCATGAGACCGGATCAACCCAAATGACGCAAGTACATTATTGACCTCGTTAATACTGACATATATTCCATGTCAAAAAGATGCCTTAGAGGAGCTCAATATTTTGTTTCTTTTATTGATGATCATTCTCGTAAAGTGTGGGTGTATTTGTTAAAATCTAAAGATCAGGTACTCTAAGCCTTTCAAGAGTTTCATACTATGGTGGAAAGGGAGGCTGGCAAGATGCTGAAAGTGGTCCGATCTGATAATGATGGTGAGTATTACGGCCCATTTGATGTATAATGTAGAGCGGCTGGGATATGACTTGAGAAGACGCCCCCAAGACTCCTTAGCTGAATGAGTTTATGAAAGGATGAATCAAATTATAGAAGAAAAGGTCAGAAGCATGCTATCCCATGCGAGATTTCCGAAGCCATTTTGGGAAGAAGCCGTCATAATTGCTATTGATTTAATCAATCTATCACCATCATGTCCAGTTGAAGGAGAAGTTCCTAAAGAAGTCTTGATAGGTCAGAAAGTGGCCTATGATCACCTGAAGGTATTTGGATGTCTAGCTTTCGTACATATCCCTAAAGAAGAAAGGGCGAAGCTCGATGCAAAGACTAAAGAATATATTTACCTTGATTCACCGAGATGTGAATTCGGATTCAGACTTTGGGATCCAATCAATAAGTAAATAGTGAGAAGCCAAGATGTGATCTTTTTTGAGGACGAAACCATTCAAGACATCTCGAAACCCATAGTTTGGGTTGCTATCCGAGATGAAGAATGTAAGAACCCGCACCGTTAAATTAGGAAGTTAAATAATTAATTATGAGTTTAGAAAATAATTTCCATAATTGAACTTGAATAATTATGAGAGGGCTTGAATAATTGTAATAAGGCCTTAATATCGCTGAAAGTCGCTTTTCTGACGAAAAGTGCAAATACCAGTTCTGCTTCACGGTATAAATGCGTACCAATGAAATATCCCGAAAAATTATAATGAGTACATGAATATTCCTAGAATAATATTTAGGACTGGTATATCAAGTTTGGAGTCAAAATAATGAGAACTGACGTCAGGACTGATATCGGCTACGTAAAAACATGTACCGACAAAGTGCTGCGAAAATTATAATAAAAATATTATAAATCTTAGAAAAATGGCTAGGTTCAGAATATGAAGTTTGAGATTAAAATGATTAGCAGAGCCATTAGCGCTAATACCGACGATTAAAAATTTATGTGCCTATAAATACAAGAGGGCACAAGACCCTAGGTCAGATTTTAGTATTTCTACGTGGAATTTTCTGAAGCTTTGGGCAGCCACCTTGCCACCTTCATATTGTGAGCCCAAGTGATCATCTTTTGCCCAAGTTTCTTCATTTAATCACCATAACTTGGTGTGAGCAACCTTGTGAGAGAGAAAAACCTCCCATTTCTGAGTTATGGTCTCTATTTAGTGGTGATTTAGGGGTTGAGTTCTTGAGTTTTATTGAGGGAGCCATTGTCTTGGCATTTGGAGCTTCAAGAAGCTATCTTTGGAGAGAAAGAACCAAGATTGATCACCATTTCATGGCCTTGTGTAGTCTGATCATTGGAGCTGCATAGAGAGCTCTAAGAGCACATTTTTCTTCTATTTTGAGCCTTTGGGGTATGTCCCTCACCTTGTTTATTAGTTTTCTATGTGAAAAGTTAAGTCTTGGCATGTAAAATGAGATGAGTAGGTAACCAACATAAACACTGACCTTAAGATGTCAAAAAATGCATGCTTGGTCGTGTTATAGTGTTAAAAATGATTACTTGGATGGATATCTTCGCGAAGTGCAGAAACTTCATTCTGTCGCGAAATATCCGGATATGGATATCCGGATATAGGGCTTGTGATATCCGGATATGATATCCGGATATGCCCCCGACAAATATCCGGATATTCTGGAAAATTTCGTGGATGGACCTGTTCTGTCCAAACAGAAGCGTGGATGCCCCCGATATGATATTGATCATGTTTCTGGTATAAACAGACCGTGAGTGTGCTGTTTGGTGATTGTGGGCTGGTGTGGACTCTTGAGTTTGGATTGATTGCTTAAGAGGTAAGCTTTCGTGTCCTCAGTTTTGCCCATTGTTGGTTCCACCATACCTCATTGAGGGATGGTTTATATGCATTATGTGTTTTCATGAATTTATCTGATGATTAATGAAATGCTATTGAGCTGTTTAATTGAGTGCAAGTGCCATATGATATGTATGTGGTGTACCACCTAGACGTTAAGCCTGAGTATGTGGAGACATACAAGATGGTGAATCTGTGGGTGAGGTACAAGCGATGTTCCTTGTACTGTAGGTTGTAGACGTATGTAATCCCTACATTCTTTTTCTCTGGCCAGTAGGATTATTACACACATGACATGGATATATGCTGTGTAACACCCCGTATGCATCCGGTTTGTTAACATGCCATCGTATTAAGTCACGCTTAATTAAAATTGCGGAATAACTTTTTACTTTCAATTATGACGTCATTATCATTACCAAGTTGCTTATTAAATCCTTTCGAAACACTGCCTGTACGTAAATGCAATTAGAAAACTATATACACCAATGTTATTAAACCCCGACCGGTGATTGACCCGATCGGGGTACCGGGTCAGTGGATCACTGGTTCAACCGCATGAACCAGATCTGTATATAAATTTATATTTTATACTTAATTATATAATATATATTTTAAATGGTGCAACAGAACAAAGAAACAAATATAGCTTAGTGGTAAATATAATAATTTATATCTTCACAACAAGGGTTCGATTCCCACTATATGTAATTTTTAAATAATTCTATTAAATGATATGTTATATATATTAAATGGTGCATATTAACCAACAAACTAACTCAGCCTAGTGGTAAGCTGTTGTTGGGCATCCTCAAGAGATTCGGGTTCGAATCCCAGCGGCTGCAATATTGAAAATTAATTTTACCAAAACCGGTTCACCGGTTCGACGATTAATACCGGTTGAACCGCGGTTCACGACCAGTTCACCGGGTTGATACTGGGTCAGCAGCATATCCGGTCTGTTGCAAGAATCGAACCAGTTAATGGTCCGGTTCTCGGGCTAACCGGTCCGACCGACCGGTCTGGGCCGGTTTTAACAACACTGATATACACTGAATAACATCATATCGTAAATAAGTGAGTATCTAAGTCACGGAGCTACAACACGCAGTCTGGACCATATCCTGATACATTATTACAACTCAAAACCGAACTAAGGCATAGTCAAATCAATGTGGCATTGTTGTTACCCGTCATCTCTTGTACTGGTTGTACAGGTTCTCTATTGAAATCTTCCCAAATTAACTGCTTGGCAACTTTCCTCAGTCTCCTCTCAGTCCTTGTAATTTCAGGATCAAATACAAAGTCTTTAGAAGCAAGTCTACCTCGCATAAAACTCAGAAAAATATGTTAGTAGCACTTGCAGAACAAAATAGAACAAAAATAAAAAATAAAAATAAAAATCCAATCTCAAAGATCAACGGTTATTTATAATATTGGATTTAACAATCCCCGGCAACGGCGCCAAAAACTTGATGCTCTCCGGCAAGTATACCGATCACACAAGTAATATAGAAAGTAAGTAGAGTATCGTCTCCACAGGGATTGTAAACCAAGTACTACAATAATCAATCCCCTCAAGTTGGAAAACTCGGTTTGTTGTTTGGAAAAATTGTGAATTGATTTTGAGTAACAATAAGAAATAAAAGTAAAGACTTATTTTTGAATTTTTATTTAAGAGAAATAAAACAATAACAATGAGAATTGATTTTAAAAATATGAGAAAAACATTGTAGCTAGAGCGCACTCACCTTATGATCCCCACTTCTTACTTTGGATTGATTCACAATACTTATTTATATAATTACTCGGATAAATTATTATCTAAGAATATTTATTAGTTAACCCTCAATTCCTTGCAAGGTTGACCCTTTAATCCCCAATTGGAACCCCAATTCCTTGCAATGTTCCTCATGGTATTAAGCAATGAACGCAATAATTTAAGCATCCGCAATTAAATACACATCTATTCCTAGCATGCATACCAATTGTTATCCTACCCCCTTTCAAGATCAAAACCCCAATATTCCTATCTAAGGTTCTAACCCTCAAACTATTCCCAACTATCAGATTGATCAGTTCTAATAAAGGAAATAGAAAATACGCACAGGGTAGAGACAAAGATAATTATATAAATGAGTAAAACTAAATCAATCCATCGTAACAAGGGTTCACATAGTACTCGTGACCCTAACTACAATAAAAGATAACTAGCCAAGCATAATCATGGCTAAAAATTCAATATTCGATAAAAGCATAAAATTAAAGAGAAGAGGAAGAAGAGAAACTTGATATTCAGATTCCTCTTAGAGCACCACCGTCGTCTCTCTCAGTAGAATAGGTCTGAATACCTAATTCTGTCATGAAGATCCTATTTATAACCTTGCTTCTTTCTTCCAAAATTACCCTTCGCACAACACGGTCAAATTTCCCGCAAACCGGCGCCAGTTGGCGCCGGTGTGGCGCCACCAGAATTGAAAAGTCGGGCTGAATTCCTCGGAAAGTGGCGCTAGTTGGTGCCATTTTGCCCCCGCTACGCGCCACCAAAAAAGCAAACAAAGAATGGCACTAGATTGCTTCAAATTGGCGCCAGGGAGTATGGATTTTGGCGCTAACTAGCACCAAATCGGCGCCTAGTAGCGCCATGCTACTGCCATGTATTTTTGATGAAGAACTTGGCGCCATATTGGCGCCACTGGGCGCTACTCCAAAAGCTTCGGTGCAAAACTCGTAAACTGGCGCGGGTTCGCGCCAGTGTGGTGCCGGTCCGCGCCATTCTTCTGAAATTTGTACTGTGATACACGCCGCTAACTTGCGCCACTGTGGTGCCATGTTGCGCCATTTCTCTGGAATTTGTAGTGTGCTGCACCCGTGTGGAATTGCGTTAACAGGTTTTTTATAATTTTTACTTCTTTTCCTGTAAAAACACAACCAATAGGTGAAAAATATTATTGAAAAGAAAGAATTAATATAATTAGCAAAAATGTATTTAAATTGCTCTTTTATGACTCAATTCTTATCAATTTTAACACAGAAAACTACACTTGCCAAAGGCACATCAAAAGGCGTCGTCTTTTGTTGAATGCTTGTAGTGCATGTTTATTGATTTATTATTGGTCCATATCAGATTGTGATTCTGCTGTGTTTGGACTTTGAGGATTGGTTGGACTCTTGGCATTGGATAGTGAGCTTGCAAGTTAAGCTTTCGTGTCCTCGGTTTAGCCATGTTGAGGTTCCACATGTCCCATGGGGGTATGGTTATATGCATGCTGTGTTACATGCTTTGGATATTTGAAATGCTGTTGAGCTTTATGTGTAATGGCTTTTAATATGCATGTGTTGTTCCATCTTGACGGTAAGCCTGTGTATGTGGCATCATACAAGACGGTGATTCGGGGTGGATGCAAGTGGCGTCTTGCACTATGTGTGGGTATTTGGCGTATATGAATCCTGCATTTCTCTGGCCAGTAGAATAGTATTGACACACATGACATAATTATCTGCTGCATTGCACTATTTTAGAACTAATGATGATAAACTGCTTTTGAACTTATATTGCACATGTAAGTGAGCTTGGGGTGGAAGATCCTTGAGGACCCCTTGCCTTACTGAGATTTCTTGTTTAGAGATCTCACCCCACGTTTGGGGAATGCTTATTTCAGGTTCAAGTAGTATGGGCACTGATGTCTCTGGTAGCAGGAGTCCAGAGCTTAGTTGATGTTTAGTGTTGTTCATATTATGCTGGCATGACTGGATTGGATGCTATTTATGTTTTCTGCCTTTATCTTTATGTTGCTGTTGAGTTGAGACTTATGTGGGCTTTGTTTCCTTATTTGGGGTGAGCATGGGAGTTGTCCATGCCACCATGTTGTTAGTACTTTTGAGTTGATTTGTATAAACTGCTAGTTGGTCCGGTCTACGTGTTGTAGCTCCGTGACTAGGGACATACTTATGTTCTTTTAATTAATGAGGTATTTCAGTTAGATATCTTTTGCAATTTACATACAGGTATGATTTTATTTAATTGATTAAATAAGCAAGTTGGTAATGATAATGGCGTCATAATTGAAAAGAAAAAGATATTCCGCATTTGTAATTAAGCGCAGCTTAATACGATAGTATGATAACATTACCAGATATATACGGGGTGTTACATTTATGGTATCAAAGCAATGGTTCGAGGGAAAAGCCTGTATGTATTGCAATAGCTAGGATGTTTGGTTGCGTCTGTCTTGTGTGTTTACTCCGTCGAATTTTATTTTGATAATGCATATGTAATCACATTGCATGGGCCTGACCAACTCATAATTTGTGTAACTTGTGCAGAGTCATGGTAAGGTCCGGGAAAACACGAGAGACTTCTGAGAATCAACCCGATCCTATCCTGACTGCATTGGCTGAGATGCAGCGGCTAGGTTAGCCGATCAGGAGGCCACTAGATTGGCCAACGCGGCAATGATGGACGCTGTTCGCGAGCCGAACCGGATAGCCGCAGAGGAGGTTCGTTAAGCGAATCGGAGGACCACTGAGGATGTCCTCGAGGCGAACAGGACGATGATAAGAGTCATGTTGGAGGAGATGAGGGCTGGTCCTGCTGTAGGTCAGTTTCCACCGCCACCACCGCCGCCGCCTCCACCTAGTGTTCAGGATGAGAGCCTGAGTCACATTAGCACTCATGTCGCTGAGACGATGGAGACCTTGGTAGGGCATGCTGAGGATCGTGATGTGATTGATCGCCGTCTGAATGCTTTCAGGAAGCATAAGCCACCTGAGTTTGATGGGTCTTTGGATCCTATTGCTGCAGCGAGATGGCTACAGGCGCTGGACAAGATATTTCGGGTCATGCAGTGTACAGACTCGCAGAAGCTGATGTTCTCAACTTATATGCTGGAGGGCGATGCCCATGAGTGGTGGACGAACACCTCTCGTGCTTATAAGATGCAGGGTCATGTCATGACGTGGCCATTCTTCGAGGAATGCTTTTTGGGCAAGTACTTTCCCTACGATGCGCAGGAGAGGAAGCAAGGGGAATTTGATAGATTGGTTCAGGCCTCGATGTCTGTTGACGAGTACCTGGCCAAGTTTGATGAGCTAGTGAAGTTTACACACTTCTGGATGGTTCCTCCTACTCCAATGTTTCTAGCTTCTAAGTTCCACAGAGGACTTAGTGAGGTGATTGCAGAGCATATTTCTGGAGCTACTTCGAGGGATTTTGGTACACTGGTTCAGCAGTGTAAGGACATTGAGGATGTCTGCATAGCGAGCAAGGCCAAGACGGCCAAGGTCGGCAAGACCAAGGGAACTGTTCGTTCCACTACTGCTCCTACTTCTTGGAAGGACAGGAAGTTTGTTGGGAAGGGCAAAGGTAAACAATTGGCGACTAGGCAGGCGCCTGGTCAGTTCAAGAGGATTGCTTCACAGCAGGGGAGCTTTGCTAGGCCTCCTTCCACTCCGAGATGTGCGGGGTGCGGAAAGGAGCATGCTGGTCGTTGTGCTTCGGGTCAGTTGATCTGTTTCCAGTGTGGCAAGGAGGGCCACTTCTCTAGAGACTGTCTGTCGTCTACAGCGAGAGCGCCAGCTGTTCAGGCAGTTCCTTTGTAGATGGTTCCGATGGCTTCTACTTCGGCCTCTGTGGTGCCACCTTCTGTTGGGCGTGTGTACACCTTGGATAGGCAGCAGACGGACCGCGCTTCGAACCTTGTTAGAGGTACTGTGTCTATTGGTGGTATTGTTGTTGATGCATTGTTTGATTACGGGGCTACGCATTCATTTGTGGCTACCCCGATTGCTTTGGGGCTTGACTTGCCCATGTCTGTGCTTTCTCCACCGTTGCGGGTGACTACCGCCATCGGAGAAATATGTGATTCTACCACTGTACATCGCGATATAGCGTTTTAGTGGGACGGCCGTGAGTTCTCGGTGGATCTGATAGGATTGCCGATGGCCAACTTGGAGATTATTCTGGGCATGTATTGGCTGTCTAGAAACTGTGCACTGATTGATTGTTGTGCAAAGCGCGTGGTGATGTCTACGTGTGATTCCATAGCTAGTTCCTCGCCATATATTTCATTGCTGCAGGCTAGGAAGGCCTTGAGAGCAGGGGCATTCAGGTATGTCATGTTGGGAGGTTTGGTGAGTGGGACACAAGAGGATATCACTGGCTTTCCTGTGGTAGGGAAGTTCCTCGAGGTGTTCCCTGAGGAGATTCTTGAGTTTCCGTCACAGCGGGAGATAGAGTTCTCCATTGATTCGTTGCCTGGTGTGGGGCCTATTTCTTTAGCTCCATATCGGATGTCGCCACCGGAGTTGGCTAAGATGAAGAATCATATTGAGGATCTTTTAGCGAAAGATTTCATTCGGTCGGGCGTGTCTCCTTGGGGAGCACCGGTCATCTTTGTGAAGAAGAAGGATGGGACAATGCGATTATGCACCGACTACAGGAAGTTGAACAAGGTGACAATCAAGAACAAGTATCCCCTCTCTCGGATTGATGATCTGTTGGATCAGCTCAGGGGTGCTTGCGTGTATTCCAAGTTCGATCTCCGGTCCAGATACCATCAGATTCGGGTGAAGCCGGAGGATGTCCCTAAGACCGCGTTTCGTTCGAGATACGGTGACTTTGAGTATTTGGTGATCCCGTTTGGACTCACCAATGTGCCGGCAGTGTTCATGGATTACATGAACAGGATTTTCCAGCCGTATATATATCAGTTTGGGATCGTCTTTATTGATGACATTCTGATTTACTCCAAGACTGAGGAGGAGCATGCAGAGCATCTGAGGATTATTCTGCAAGTGCTGAAGGAGAAAAAGCTTTATGCTAAACCTTCTAAATGTGAGTTTTGGATCAAATCTGTCAAGTTCCTTGGGCATGTGATTTCAGCGGATGGAGTTGAAGTGGATCCCAACAAGATTCAGGCCGTGCTGGATTGGGAGAGGCCCAAGACAGTTACGGAGGTGAGGAGCTTCTTAGGTTTGGCAGGTTACTATCGGAGGTTTATCAAGGGTTTCTCCGTGATGGTTCTCCCTTTGACTCGCCTTACCCGAAAGGAGACTCCATTTGTGTGGACTCACGAGTGTGAGGCGTGCTTTCAGGAGTTGATGGAGAAATTGACTACTTCACCTGTGTTGGTCCTTCCTGATCCTGAGGAGCAGTTTGAGCTTTACTATGATGCTTCTGGAAAGGGGCTAGACTATGTGTTGATGCAGTCTGGTAGAGCTATTGCTTATGCTTCGAGGCAGTTGAAGCCTCATGAGGAGTACTACCCGACTCATGATTTGGAGTTGGCTGCGATTGTTTTGCTCTCAAGATTTGGAGGCATTACATGTTCGGTATGCATTTTGCGGTGTTCAGTGACCACAAGTGCTTAAAGTATCTGTTTGATCAGAAGGAGCTGAACATGAGGCAGAGGAGATGGATGGAATTTCTGAAGGAATACGACTTTGAGTTGAAGTACCATCCTGGCAAGGACAATGTGGTAGCTGATGCTTTGAGTCATAAATCCGTGAGTCTATCTAGTTTGACGATGGGTGACTTCGACCTCATAGAGAAGTTTCAAGATCTGAAGGTGACATCCTTGTTTGGGGGTGCACTTCTTGAGATGGAGACTGTAAGAGTCAGGAATGAGCTTATGGAGAAGATCCATGAGGAGCAAGTGCAGAGAGAGTGTCTCGACTACGTGAAGAACCAAGACGGTGTGTCTTGGAATGAGGATGGACTTCTATTGTTTCATAAGCGTGTTGTGATTCCTCGAGGTCCTTTGACCGAAGAGGTTATGGCGGAGGCCCATAAAGGACAGTTAACTATTCACCCTGGTGCTACAAAGATGTACCAAGACCTGAAGAGGAATTTCTGGTGGCCAGGAATGAAGAAGGACATAGCTGTGTATATGTCCAAGTGTTTGATCTGCCAGAAGGTGAAGATTGAACACCAGAAGCCGTCTGGTAAACTTCAACCTCTTGAGATTCCGGAATGGGAATGGGAGAGCATTTCCATAGACTTCGTTCTGGGTTTGTCGAAGACTCAGGTTGGCTGTGACTCGATATGGGTCATTGTGGACAGACTGACGAAGTCTGCCCATTTTCTTCCAGTGAAGGTGAGCTTCACTACTGAGCAGTTGGCCAAACTGTATGTTCGCGAGATCGAGAGGCTTCACGGGGTGCCCGAGAGTATCATCGGTGATAGGGACCCGAAGTTCAAATCTCGGTTCTGGGAGGCGCTGCAGGGAGCTTTTGGGACTCAGTTGAGACTGAGTATAGCCTATCACCTTCAGACTGATGGACAGACTGAGCGGACTATCCAGACCTTGGAGGACATGTTGCGGGCTTGCACGTTGGAGCAAGGCTCGGCATGGGATACGTACCTTCCGTTGGTTGAGTTTTCGTATAACAACAGTTTCCATGCTAGCCTGGGCATGGCACAGTACGAGGCGCTTTATGGTAGGAGGTGTCGTACACCTACCTGCTGGTCTGAGGTTGGGGATCGTGAGTTGTTTGGCTTGGACTTTGTCCAAGATACCTGTAACAGCCCCAAACCCTGTAGCAGGATATTGTCCGCTTTGCCCCGCGCACAAGCACCGTCGAGCTCACGGTTTTACGTTTTGGGTTACCCCTAAAAGGCCTCCTACAAGGAAAGGTATCCACACCCTTATTTAAGGCATGCTTCATTCCCCTCTCCAACCGATGTGGGACATTACATCCTCCCCCAATGGGAATACAGCGTCCCCGCTGTACACACCGGTCCAGGGCCAGGCTCTGATACCAAATGTAACAGCCCCAAACCCTGTAGCATGATATTGTCCTCTTTGCCCCGCGCACAAGCACCGTCGAGCTCACGGTTTTGTTTCTTGGTACACCCCACAAAAGGCCTCACACTAGAACAGGTATCCACACCCTTATAAGGCATGCTTCGTTCCCCTCTCCAACCGATGTGGGATATTACATCCTCCCCCACTGGGAATACAGCGTCCCCGCTGTACACACCGGTCCAGGGCCAGGCTCTGATACCAAATGTAACAGCCCCAAATCCTGTAGCATGATATTGTCCGCTTTGCCCCGCGCACAGTAGGCTATTGGGGGTTTGTGGACCCTAGATTGATGAAGTTGAACTTCTGTTTTAATTGAACTAAGTTAGAATTAAGTGATTAAGGGCTTGTGGCTTTGTGTGAGCCTTAAGACTTAAAACGTAAAAGGAAAGGCGTCGTCTTTTGTTGAATGCTTGTAGTGCATGTTTATTGATTTATTATTGGTCCATATCAGATTGTGATTCTGCTGGGTTTGGACTTTGAGGATTGGTTGGACTCTTGGCATTGGATAGTGAGCTTGCAAGGTAAGGTTTCGTGTCCTCGGTTTAGCCATGGTTTGGTTCCACCATGTCCCATGAGGGTATGGTTATGTGCATGTTGTGTTACATGCTTTGGATATTTGAATGTTGTTGAGCTTTATGTGTAATGGCTTTTAATATGTATGTGTTGTTCCATCTTGACGGTAAGCCTGAGTATGTGGCGTCATACAAGACGGTGATCCGGGGTGGATGTAAGTGGCGTCTTGCACTCTGTGTGGGTATTTGGCGTATATAAATCCTGCATTTCTCTGGCCAGTAGAATAGTATTGACACACATGACATGATTATCTGCTGCATTGCACTATTTTAGAACTGATGATGATAAACTGCTTTTGAACTTATATTGCACATGTAAATGAGCTTGAGGTGGAAGATCCTTGAGGACCCCTTGCCTTACTGAGATTTCTTGTTTAGAGATCTCACCCCACGTTTGGGGAATGCTTATTTCAGGTTCAAGTAGTATGGGGACTGATGTCTCTGGTGGCAGGAGGCCAGAGCTTAGTTGATGTTTAGTGTTGTTCATATTATACTGGCATGACTGGATTGGATGTTGTTTATGTTTTCCGCCTTTATCTTTATGTTGCTGTTGAGTTGAGACTTATGTGGGCTTTGTTGGCTTATTTGGGGTGAGCATGGGAGTTGTCCATGCCACCATGTTGTTAGTACTTTTGAGTTGATTTGTATAAACTGCTAGTTGGTCCGGTCTACGTGTTGTAGCTCCATGACTAGGGACATACTTATGTTCTTTTAATTAATGAGGTATTTCAGTTAGATGTCTTTTGCAATTTACATACAGGCATGATTTTATTTAATTGATTAACTAAGTAAGTTGGTAATGATAATGACGTCATCATTGAAAAGAAAAAGATATTCCACATTTTTAATTAAGCGCAGCTTAATACGATAGTATGATAACATTACCGGATATATACGGGGTGTTACAAGGATTGAGTTGCAAGTGCTGAAGGAGAAAAAGCTTTATGCTAAGCCTTCAAAGTGTGAGTTTTGGCTCAAGTCAGTGAAATTCCTTGGCCATGTGATTTCTGCAGAAGGAGTTGCAGTTGACCCGAACAAGATTGAGGACGTTTTGGATTGGGAGAGGCCCAAGACGGTTCCAGAAGTGAGGAGCTTTTTGGGTTTGGCAGGTTACTACACGAGGTTCATCCAGGGATTCTCCAAGATGGTTTAGACTTTGACTCGCCTTACCCGGAAGGAGACTCCATTTGTGTGGATTCACGTGTATGAGGAATGCTTCAGGAGTTGAAAGAGAGACTGACAACTGCACCAGTGTTGGTCATTCCTGATCCTGTGGAGCAGATTGAGTTATATTGTGACACTTCCGGAAAGGGGTTGGGTTGTGTGCTTATGCAGTTGGGCAGAGTGATTGCTTATGCTTCGAGGCAGTTGAAGCCTCATGAGTAGAACTACCCGACTCATGATTTGGAGTTGGCAGCTATTGTTTTTGCTTTCAAGATTTAGAGGCATTATCTATATGGCATGAAGTTTGCCGTGTTCAGTGACCATAAGAGCTTGAAGTATCTGTTTGACCAGAAGGAGCTGAACATGAGACAAAGGAGATGGATGGAATTTCTGAAGGACTATGACTTTGAGTTGAAGTACAATTCTGGCAAGGCCAATGTGGTGGCTGATGCTTTGAGTCGGAAATCCGTGAGTCTATCCAGTTTGATGATGGGTGACTTTGATGTCATTGAGATGGAGACTTCGAGAGTCGAAAATAAGCTAATGGAAAAGATTAAAGAGGCGCAGGTGCAAAGGGAGTGCCTTGATTATGTGAAGAACCAAGATGATGTGTCTTGGAATGAGGATGGTTTGTTGATATTCCAGAAGAGGATTATGATTCCTCGAGGTCCTCTGACTGAGGAAGTGACGACAGAGGCTCATAAGGGCCAGTTTACTGTCCACCTTGGTGCTACAAAGATGTACCAAGACTTAGAGAGAAATTTCTGGTGGCTGGGAATGAAGAAGGATATAGTTGTTTATATGTCCAAGTGTTTAATATGCCAGAAGGTGAAGATTGAATACCAAAAGCCGTCTGGTAAGCTTCAACCTCTTGATATTCCGCAATGGAAGTGATATAGCATCTCCATGGACTTCGTAGTGGGATTGTCTAAGACTCAGGCTGGGTGCGACTCTATCTGGGTCATTGTGGACAGATTGACCAAGTCTGTCCACTTTCTTCCGGTAAAGGTAAGCTTCACTACTGAGCAGTTGGCCAGACTTTATGTTCGCGAGATTGTGAGGCTTCACGGGGTGCTCGAGAGTGTCATTAGTGATAGGGACCTGAAGTTCACATCTCGATTCTGGGAGGCGCTGCAGGGAGCTTTTGGGACTCAGTTGAGATTGAGTACAGCCTATCACCCTCAAACTGATGGACAGGTTAAGCGGACCATCCAGACATTGGAGGACATGTTGAGGGCTTGCACATTGGAGCAGGGCTCAGCATGGGATTGGTACCTACCATTGGTTGAGTTTTCATTCAACAACAGTTTTCATGCTAGCCTGGGCATGGCACCATACGAGGCGTTATATGGTAGGAGGTGTCAGACTCCTACCTGTTGGTCGGAGGTTGGAGGTAAGAAGTTATTTTGTTTGGACTTTGTCCAAGATACCACCCAGCATATCCAGATGATCATAAAGAAGCTGAAATAGGCGCAGAATCGCCAGAAGAGCTATTATGATGTTAAGCATCGACCACTGGAGTTCAGTGAGGGTGAGCACGTGTTTATGAGACTATCACCTATCACCGGTGTTGTTCAGACACTCGGAGTGAGGAAGCTTAGCCCGCGATTCATTGGGCCATACCAGATCCTTGGTAGAGTAGGGCCTGTTGCCTACCGGCTTGCCTTACCTCCGAACTTGGCCAACATCCACGACGTATTTCACGTGTCTCAGCTTCGGAAGTATATTGCGGATCTTTCACACGTGGTGCAACCAGATGATGTGGAGGTTCGGGAGAACCTAAAGAATCCCGTCGGACTACTCAAGATTCTCGATCGTGGCAAGAAGAAGCGTAGGAGCAAGATCTTTCCGATAGTCAAAGTGTAATGGACAGGAAAAACTCCTGAGGAGTGTACTTGGGAGCGAGAGTACGAGCTTCTCCGGCAATACCTTGAGTTTCGGGACAGTTATGTTTCTGATTTTGCGGACAAAATCCTAAAAGGTGGGGGGAATGTAAGAACCCACACCGTTAATTTAGGAATTTAATTAATTAATTATGAGATTAAAGAAATAATTCTATAATTGACCCTAATAATTATGAGAAGGCTTAAATAATTATAGTAAGTGAGTATTAATGTTGAAAGTCATTTTTCTGACGAAAAGTGCAGATACCGGTTCTGCCTCACGGTATAAATGCGTACCAATGAAGTATTCCTAAAAATTATGAAAAGTATGTATATATCTGATGTGTCTCTGGCAAGTGTGGTTTTTCTGTGTTAAAATTGATAAGAATTGAGTAATAAGAGAGCAATTTAAATAAATATTTGCTATTTCTATTGATTCTTTCTATGTCAATAATATTCACCTTTTGGTTGTGTTTTTACAGGAAAAAGAGGAGTGAAAATTACAAATTATAAAAAGCCTGTTAACGCGACTCCACACACAGAAAATTTCCATGTTGCATCATGTCGCATAGGCCAAAGTCCAAAGAATTGGCGTTAGTTGGCGCCAGAATGGCGCAAACTAGCGCCACCATGCCAACCAGCGCCAAGTGAAGCAAAGTGGCGCCATGAAGCCAAGAAGTGCCACTATGGCGCCAACTGGCGCCACTTTTCGAGAATCCGGTTCCGATTTTTTATATCAGACAGAGGCGCAGCGCAAACTTGCGCCAAACGGGTGCCAACTTGCGCCGGTTTGCGGGAAATTTGATCGTGCTGCGCGAAGGGTAATTTTGGAAGAAAGAAGCAAGGTTATAAATACATCCTCTTAACAGAACCCTGGAGACCTATTCTTCTAAAGAGAGACGACGGCGGTGCTCAAAGAGGATTCCTGGGATCAAGTTCTTCTTCTCTTTTCTCCTTAAATTTTATGCTTTTGAATATTGGATTATTTTTAGCCATGATTATGCTTGGCTAGTTTCTTTTTATTGTAGTTAGGGTCACAAACCCTATGTGAACCCTTTTTTACGCTGGATTCATTTATAATTCTTCGTTTATATAATTTTCTTTATCTCTACCCTGTTCGTAATTTATATTTTCTTTATTAGAATTGTCACTCTAATAGTTGATAATAGCCTGAGGGTTAGAACCCTAGATAGGGATATTGGGGTTTTCATCCTAAAAAGGGGTAGGATAACGGTTCGTATGCATGCTAGGAATAGATGTGTATTGAATTGCGGATGCCTAAATTATTGAGTTCATTGCTTAATTTTCATGAGGGTTTGCGAAGGGATTAGGATTCCAATTGAGATTAAAGGGTTAAATTCCCAAGGGATTGAGATTTAACTAATTATTTTAGATAATAATTTATTCGAGTAATTTTATAAATGAATGTTGTAAGTCAATCCAAAGTAATAAGTGGGGATCATAAGGTGAGTGCGCTCTAGCTACAATACTTTTCTCATTTTTACAAATCAATTCTCATTTTTATTGTATTTTTCTCATAATTAAAAATTCAAAAACAAGTCTTTATTTTAAGTTCTCAATTTTACACAAACCGACAATATTTGTCAAAACCCTTTTGAACTCTTCCATTCTTGAAAGGAACGATTAATTGATATTCGACCCAATCCCTGTGGAGACGATACTTTACTTACTTTTTATATTACTTGTGCGATCGGTACACTTGCCGGTGAGCATCAAGTTTTTGGCGCCGTTGCCGGGGATTGGCGTTTCTTATATCAAGTAATTTTGATTTTTAAGATTGGATTTTTATTTTATTTTTACTTTTTGATTTCTTTGTGTTTCTTGAACAGTGCTACTAATCTCTTTTCTGAGTTGTATGCGAGGTAAAGAGCCAGAATTTCCACTTGATTTGGAGATTACAAAAACTGAAAAGAGAAACAGGAGATTTGCTCGGAAGAAACTTGAATTCGACGAGTTAGAAATTCTGTCTGAAGAAACACACATCATGGCAGGGAACAATGAAGAAGACAATCCACTCATGGACACTATTCTGACGCCACTATTTAAAAGGCCCAATTCAAGTATTGTCCATCCTGAAGTTGGCAACAATAATTGGGAGCTCAAGTCTGATAATATTCGACTGGTGGAGAGAGCTCAGTTTGGTGGAGAGGATGATGAAGACCCTCATAGGTTCGTAAACAGATTCCTGATGATCTGTGACTCGACTAAACATCCTCAAGTGTCCAATGATGCAGTCCGGCTGAGACTGTTTCCTTTTGCTCTTAAAGGAAAAGCTTTGAATTGGTTGGAGAGGCAGCCTGCGAGAAGTATTCCCTCATGGGAAAATTTATCAAATAAGTTCTTTGCGGAGTTCTTCTCGATGGAAAGATACAATCAAAAGGTGAATGATATCACCAATTTCACTCAAGCTGAGGGTGAAACTTTGTGTGCAGCCTGGAACTGGTTCAAAGATCTAATGAGGAGGTGTCCTCATTACCCCATGACCAATGGTGATCAGGTCCAGATCTTCTTCAACAGTTGTAAACCGGAAATCCGGATGGTTCTGAATGGTGCAGCAGGTGGTAGCATTAAGTCAATGAGAGCAAATGCGACTCTTGAATTGATTGAGAGGATGGCTGCCGATGAAAATGAAGTGCTGTCATCCAAGCCTAAGA
The DNA here is from genome assembly GCF_033153095.1 of Gastrolobium bilobum. NCBI lineage: Eukaryota > Viridiplantae > Streptophyta > Magnoliopsida > Fabales > Fabaceae > Gastrolobium > Gastrolobium bilobum. Next base: position 52,835 of record NW_026898455.1, read on the forward strand.
GAGGAATCCTTCAACTGGAAGGTAATGATGCGTCGCTGGCTGAAAACAATTTGTTATCTCAGCAGATAGCAAATTTGACCTCAAGGCTTGACAAGATGCAGCTTGCTGGTATTCAGACTAAAGCTGCTGCTGTTATTTGTGAATATTGCAAGGAAGGTCATGAATCTAATGAATGTCCTACCTTGCTATCTGATGATCCTCCTCAACAAGTGCATGTTAATGGCGTTTGGTATGATCAGAGACCTCAGCCACAAAACATCCCTAGGAATCAGAATTATCCTTCTGGAGGCAATAATTTTCAGAGGAGAGTACAGGGAACTGGACTTGATTTCAAGTCTAATAATTATCTGCAGCCTCCACCAATTCCAGCTAACGAACCCTCTGATTTGGAGAGGTTAGTTGGACAAATGGCTCAACACTCTAGTGCTTTCATGGAGGAGACAAGGGCCAATACCAAGAACATACAGGCTTCTATCAGAAATTTGGAGACTCAAATTGGCCAACTGGCTAAGCAAATTGCTGATAGAACTCCAGGCACCTTCCCTAGTAACATAGTCACCAATCCGAGGGAAGATTGTATGGCCATCACAATTAGAAGTGGAAAAATACTTCATCTCCTGAGGTTAAAGAAAAGCTAGACACTGCAGGTGAGCCAGAAAAAGAAAAAGAAATTGAAAAACCTGTTGAAGTGGTGAAGCCAGTGGAAAAGAAGAAGCATGAATTGAGTCCCGAATATGTGAGGGCCATGGCACCTTATCCTGAAAGATTCAAGAAGGATGCTCAGAAGCAATATTATGACAAATTTCTTGATATATTCAAGAAATTTCATGTCAACATTCCATTTGCTGAAGCTTTTGCTTGCATGCCAAATTATGCTAAGTTCATGAAGGACTTGTTATCAAGAAAGCATAAGCTGCAAGAGTGCCAAACGGTGACACTCACTGAGGAGTGTAGTGCTATTATTACAAAGAAGTTCCCGCCTAAGCGTCATGATCCAGGGAGCTTCAAAATTCCTATTGAAATTGGGAACACTAAAATTGGCAGAGCATTATGCGATCTTGGGGCTAGCATTAATTTGATGCCCCTTTCTGTTTGTAAATCCTTGGGGATCACCGAGTTGAAGCCCACTTTGGCATCTCTTCAACTTGCTGATAAGTCTTTGAGGAAGCCTAGTGGTATTTTTGAAGATGTTCTTGTAAAGGTGGACAAGTTCATCTTTCCTGCTGATTTTGTAGTGTTGGACATGGAAGGGGGAGCTGAGATGCCTCTTTTGCTGGGTAGACCTTTCTTGGCCACTGCTCGGGCCATGATTGATGTTGAAAATGGAAAGCTTGAGTTAAGGATAAATGATGAGACAATTACCATCAACGTCTTTGACTCTATGAAACAATCTTCTGACAAAGGCGATTGTTTTAAACTTGATGTTTTAGAGCAAGTGGGTAAAGAAGATGGTGCCCCAAAAATAGAGTTGAAAGAGCTTGCTGAAACTCTTCAACATAACTTCTTGGTAATAAGGAGGCGGTGATTGAAGCACTGAAGGAAGAGGAAACCGAATTGAAAAATAAAGATCCCTTTCCCATACCAACAAAATTCTCAATGAGGATGATGAAAAACTTTGACATGGATGATTGATATCTCCTTGCTAACGGATATTTTGTATATTAGTTTATTTTTCTGTTTCGTATTTTTAGTTGTTTTGTGTTGGTATATCTCGTTCTGATGTTTTAATGTGCGCATTATAGTTTATCCTATATGCCACTGTTTGTTCTATTGTGCAGGT
>NW_026898456.1:0-53744 GCF_033153095.1 Gastrolobium bilobum
TGAAATTCTTCAAATTCATTATTTAAAGGGATATTTCTTTCAACTGTTCTGATGATATAGTCAGATTTCCGAAAGAAGTTTCCTTCGGGTTTGTACAGTTCATTAGTTGGAATTCTGGGAATTTCCCAGTTATCCAGATCTTGATTGATATCTTCAAAGGAGATTTCTTCTTTAAAAATATTTTTTGTTTGATTTTTAACTTGATCTTTATGGATGGAAGAAGAAGATGGCTGAGATGATTTGAAAGAGAGCTTAGAAGAGAAAGATTTAAACATGATAATAAGACAGATGTATTTCCCAGATATCATCACCATCATTTGGATCCATAGTAATACAGAGATAGATGTAAATTAACTTTTATCAACTGAGCATTAGATTAAGACTTTAACGTAAATAAACAACAGATTGTCAGAGATCTTCTTGATCCCTTGTTCAACATCGGCAAATTTGACTTACTCCCCTTCATATGGGACTTACTACAACAGCTGAACAAGTTCTCAAGACTTTCATTTCTCATCCTACAATCATACATGCTTCTAACACATGATAAAATGTTAACATAAGGCTCAGATAAATAACAGATAATTTAGATCTATCCATATATTCCTACTTCCCCATCAGGCTCTGATACCAATGGGTTCCGGAAGTGTGAGGAGGGAAATGAAGTAAACTAGAGCAGAAATGGAAAGCAGGAAAGTAGACGGACTACTATATGAAATAAATGACTGAAATAAAAATGCAGAAATTAAAAACATAAAATAAATTTAAGGTGAACGCTGGGGTAATTCCACTAGCGTGAGGGGATGAGAAGAGAAGAATTGATTTTACATCAGCAGATATAAAAACATATTTTATTCAAACATAAGGAAATATAACGATTACAGATACAGATTGAAAGAGAAAACAGAGAAGAAGAGAAAACTCAGAAGTACCTCGCAGTCTCTCTCTCTAGACTATCTCTCTAAACTCAGCTAATGAAAGGATGCGTTCAACATACTGAAGCAACCCTTTAAATAGATTGAAAAATCACTGTTGCTACAGTACAAGTTACATGACCGGTACTGTTTGAACAGTGTAGGTTAAGTGAACAGTAACTGACTCGTGATGCTACAGTTTTTGCCGACACTTTGATTACGTCACTGTATGCGTCACCTTCTGCTGACATCATGCTCATATCATTTTGCCATCAGCGTTACTACAGTGGTTTTCTTCAACAGTCTTCTGCTAAGTTGATTCCAAAACAATCATCCTCATTTTGGTAGAAGTCTTCTGCTGAAGAAGAGATAGAAGGAGATGAAGAACCTGTCTTCTGTTTAGAACTTTCAGCTTCTTCTTGGAGTAATTGAAGAATACCTTGCAAATTCTTTGCAAAATTTTCTTTGCTGGTTGATGCTGCTAATGCTGCTGTGATTTGAGCCTTTTGATTCAAGAAAAGAGAGGTTTCTGGATCAGCTGGCTTGATGTTTTTTGGATGTTTTTTAAACCAGAGCTTGACATTTTCTGGGTAAGCTCTTGAAGCATCAAATTCTATCCACCATTTAACAAAAGCTTGTCTCCTGAGTAATGGTAGTCTGATGCCTGTTTTCTCGCCGTAATTGTACTGCCATGAAAATATCCATGCCAGAGAGAACTGTGAGAAAAAATGCAGACCTATTGGAAAGGGATCTGCTAGATTGTCGAATTTTTTGGAAAAAATTGTCATTCCTTCAAAGACTGGAGGAAGGATGTCAAGGATTGGTCCAAAATAATCCCACCATTTATTAAACCATTGCGGGAAATTATATTGGATATTTTGCTTAAAGTAAATTAACCATGAATGTTTGTTTTCTTTATTTTGCATGAAGAAGACATTGGTCCAGGCTAATTCATAGTCCCAATAATTATATCCAATTGGATCATAAGGCTGGGAAAATTTGGTTATTTTATTTGGATTTCCATATTCTGCTGGGGTGATTACCTTGAGAATCTGGATGGTTGAATGGGTAATAAACCCAGGGTCTTTTGGACTCTTATAGTGTTTGATGGAAATAGAGTTTGAATCAAGTAGAATAAACTCATAAAAATTTTGGGATTTAGTTTGAGAATGTGGTTTGAAATGAAATTGTCGTCCTTTGAAGTCTTTGGGGAAGATCTTCACAGGAACCTTGGTTGGTTATTATCCCAGTAGGATGGTTCCATTTGGATTACGTCTAGAAACTTGTTCTTTGAGACGTATGGCGTTTGAGGTTTTGGTTTCTGGGTAGAAATAGGTTTGGGTTGGATTTCTAGGGCCCTGTAAGGAATTAGACCTTCTTGAATGCAGTTTGAATCTGTCCCTGTGTCAAACAGAGCTTCAATTTCAAGGTCAAAGTTACCTACAATGAGTTTATTGGGATATAGAATTTTTGAATTGTTAATTGATTAATTAATCCTAAAAATTCTTCGTCTTTAAGATTTTTATCTTCATCTGGTTTAGACAGAGTATTTTCCATACTCGTTCTTGTTGATTCTTCATTTTGTAATTGAAGAAGGATGTTCTGATGAGTTTGTTGTTGTTCTTTGATTTGTTTAACTTCAGTTTTGAGAATATTGATCTCATACTGAAGATCTTGGACAGTTATAGGTTTGACAGTAATACTCTTTTCTAGTTTTTTAAGAGTATCTTTAAGATTAAACTTATTAGGAACCAACAACTCTTTAGATTTAGAAGAACTGGTTTCCAAGGATGATTTTAATTTTGCTAAGTAAGACTTCTTTTCATGGGGATCACTGATTGAATCTATGACTTCGAACAAAAGATCTTGTTCTTTAGTCAGGACATTAATTATCCCACCAACCTTTGAGTTGACCAGAGAAGCCAGAGACAAAAATATTGACTATAATTGCTTCAGAACAATTATGAGAAGTTTGATAGGCAGTTGCAACCATAGTCATATGGTGCATTATATTGAGTATGTTATACTCTGATTGACCATCTATGTTCCATTCATAGACGTTGTTACCATTAAAACTTTTGAAACTTGTATTCTTTTCTTCAAGTAGAAGATCAGGAGCAGTTGCTTTTTGGTAATAAAGTTTGGAAGGGTTTCTCCAATTATTAATACCAGTTATAGGATTAATTTTAATTTCAGATTTGTTATCTGACTCAGGAGATTCATCATAATGACTCAGAGTATTGATAGTTTTTGACCGAGTGTTATGTTTATGAGACTGTTGAGTCTCTTGATCAGAATGTTGTGGGGTATCAGGAATGGTTAATGTACTTAACTTCTCATCAATTTTCTTAAGAAATTCATTCTGAGACTGAGATTGAGCAGGTTTTAACTTTGCAAACTCTTTTGTAAGTTGATCATTCATTTTGAAAGGTTTGAACAAAGGTTTTTCTAAGATTTTAGAAGAAGATGCAGAGGATGAAGGTTCAATAGTTTTGTTAAGTTTTTCACCCAAAATTTGAAGATATTTATTGGTGTAATTAGATTGTTCAATAAGATTTTTAAAATCCATTGGAGAGATTTGTTCATTTTCATCTTTTAATTTAAAAGGTGAAGCAAGAACAGATCTACTTTTGTTATCACAAACCTTTGGGAGATAGAAAGAAGTTGTGGGAGGAAATTCGGACTTAATGACTTCTCCTTCTTTCAGGTGCCAAACAGTAATGACATTAGCAGTTTGTGGAGTTTTGAATGGATAATCAATATCCTGTTGGACAGAATAAGCTTGAAACCAATCAAAGAAAGGAATGTTTAACTTTACTTTGTTAAGAAAGTTATAAAATTCTTCTTGGATTAGTTGTCTTTTAATTCCCTTATAATTTTGGAAGAACCATTCTTTTTGAGGAGACCGATCCTCAGAATTAAAGTCTTTCCTAAGGGTTTCCTTATCTATAATGAATATATATATATGAGAGGTTATACTTACAAACTTTTTTTTTACAACTTCTTACAACCATATCTTAACACCGTTGATTTCCGCCAATCAACGGTTATCATTTTTTGTGGATTAAAAATTAATTAATGAGTTTAATGTGCGAAAATAATAACTGTTGATTAGCAGAAATCAACGATGTTAAGATATAGATGTAAGAAGTTGTAAATTTTTTTTTGTAAATATAACCTCTCATTCATAAAGAAGAGATTCAAATTCAAAATCTGCGTGGTGGATAACACGGATTTTGTCTGATAATCAATTCTTTTAAAAGCTTAAAAGACTTTTTTATTTATTTACTTTGTGCTCGAATTCAATTTTTTTTATTTGATAAATTGGGTGGGCAAGGATGGAACTCTAAAACACTTCATCATAGGTTCTGATGCTATATAACACAACTAATTCTCCCAAAATAATAATTTGTTAGGAGGAGATAAATGAATACTTTTATAAATTAAGAAAAAATAATATTTTTACTTCGTACGGTTCTTAATTTTTAATTAATAATAAGCAAAGAAAATATAAAGGAAATTATAATAATACAAAATAAACGCATCCTGAACTATCCAGCCTTACCAAGGTATCAAACAAGTTTTTTCTATGAAGTAATTTTGTATTTTACTTTATAATTAACAGTATTTCAAAAAGATTTAAATCATTTAGTTATATGGTAAGGTCACATCTACCTTAATGCAGGGATGGCTTTTTGCTGCAATACACCTGTATAATATTAATTATTTTATTCTAAGTCTTCCAACCCATTTTGTAAGGTAGAAAATTACCCAGCAGGTCAATAACGTCAAGAAGGAAAATAATACATTCAGGGATGGCAGGTTAAGGTTTCATCCACAATAATGCAGGAAGAAGCCGTCTCAGTATTTTATTCTAAGTCTTCCAACCCATTTTGTAAGCTAGAAAATTACACATATGTATCACATCAAAAAGCAAAATGACACTAGCGGAAAGACTTTAAGTTATTAGGCCTTCTAAGAAATTTCCCAATCAAAACCATAAAATTTGCTAATTATAAATTTATTAATTCTTGATATGTGTGATAAAATTCCTGACTCAAGAATTTTCCCTATCAACACTAGTGTTGGTTGTCTCTCCTTCATTTAATTATAATTTTTAAAAAATATAAAAGTAATGATATTATATTGACCTAAAATTGAAACCTTTAGATTGAAGTGATAGTTGTAATACCCCATCGACCGCTGGCGTATTATCATGTATATGGTATTAAGTGGAGCATATTTAATTAAATAAACAGAGAAGCTAAATTTATTAAATTGCGATTAGTCTTATGTCAAAACGTGAATAAACTTTTTCCATTTCTAATTTATTGTAATTAAACAATTATTTCATGTCTAATTAAAACTATGTGATGCTTTCTTACACCTCACATATTTTTAAAATAAAACAAAAAATATCTCCTTTGTATTTGGAGGCTTTGGGAATTATTCCCGCTTAGCAAAATGAACCTAATACACAATTTATCAAATCCACATATAAAATTCAAACTATCAACTAGCCTAAACATAGAATCCATCCATGTATGATACTTATTGGGCTTCGTGCCCTTACTTTCTATCCATTATATAATCATGAGTACATCTATTGAATCAAATGTACAATAAACTAGAACAAAACATACATGGCCTGCTTTAGATGATTCTGGTACTAAGGTAACAACCGTAAGTTACTTGGATGATTCTTCCACCCGTAAGTTACTTTAGATGTAAAACTAGTAAAATATAGATTAAATACTTTTTTTAGTCCCTAACAAAAAAATATAGTCTCCATTTTAGTCCCTTATAAAAATAAATTAGTCATTTAGTCCCTAACAAATTCAAAGTTGATCCATTTAGTTGAAATTGTGGTCCCTCACAAATTCAAAAAAGATCCATATTAGTCCCTCAAAAGGACTAAAGTGGGACCACATTGAATTTGTTAGGGACTAACTGACTAATTTATTTTTGTAAGGGACTAAAGTGAGGACCGTATTTTTTGTTAGGGATCAAAAAAAGTATTTACTCTAAAATATATATAATGCAATATACATGTCAATGCAATATATAACAATCTTAACCAAGCCATTTTTTTGGTCCATCAGTCGTCACCAGAATGCTCATATGACATTTCCAAGAAAAGTCCCAAATAGGCTTCTTTTCTCAAGTTTTACTCGCTTAGTATTGCATCCACGTAACTCTGGTACTAAGGTAAATCCATATTATACTGTGCAAGAGTGTGATTCTTTTTCCAAAGCACTTCTCGCCTTTCAGGCATTAACAGATAAATACAGACAATCTTCTAGTTAGGGATCCAATTAAATATGCAGCATAAACAAAGTATCACACCATTATACATCCAACAAAGCATATACAAATAACATGCATTATATCACATCTCAATGAAATACACACCAACTATAAAACCATTACTCCCTCAGAGTATGATGGAACATACAGGGATAAATTCTAAGGACCGAAAGGTTACTTCTTAAGGCTAGGTGCTATAGCACTTTCCGTATCTAAGCAATAAATCAACAACCCCTTAACCAATATCACCTATTTAAAGGATATAATTCCTTCATCAATATATATATATATATATAATCATACAAGCATATCAAAATGTCAATCCTTCCAATTTCTAACAAGGTTTAGGTTGAAGACTTACCAAATTCTTAGAAATTCAAGAACCTAAGCTTGGTCACTAAGTGGCTCTAATGGAAGTTCTTCCATCATCACTTCTCTTGGCTCATCACTACCAATTCAAACAGGAACAAACATCACCAATAATATTCATTTCCAAGACTACACATACAAGACACATACATTTGTTTTCCAATCTAATTTTCAAAATTGATACATGTTGTGATTTCAATGCGTTTTCTTGGCTAAGATAATATTCCTAACACATTTTGTGAAGGCACCGAAGCCCATTTACATCACAACACCCTCAACCAATCAAACCCTCTTCAAACAGATAATTTTCCCACGACTTAAATTTTGAAATACATGTAGGCTAGTTATTTTATGATTGATTCATCACCACAAACACCTCCTAATCATACTTTTCCAATGGAACTAAGCCTAATTCACATCATTACACATATTGGTCACTATTCACCTCATGAACCCTAGATTTTAAATCATCAAGACATCCATGAAATATTATATTTCTTATCTCAAAATTGCTTAGAAAAACACCAATGAGAAGCTTTCCTAAGCTTGGAAGAAAGCAAGGTCTCCTCCACCATGAAATCTCCAAATGGCACAAGAGAGGGGAGGGGAAGGATTTCTTCACCAACAATGCTTCCCAATGGTGGATGAGGGGTGGGTTCACTAAGTTGGAGGCAAAGGAACAACTTTTGTCTAATGAGGCTTTTGCATTGGAGGCTTGGTTCATGATGTGGAAGCTTGAGCTTCTTATTAATTGAAGGGGAATGGGCCTGTAACACCCCATGTATACCCGGTTTGTTAAGATGTCATCGTATTAAGCTACACTTAATTTTAAAATGCGAAATATCTTTTTCTTTTCAAATATGACGTCATTATCATTACCAACTTGCTTACTTAATTATTTTCCAAAACATCGCCTGTATGTAATTGCAATTAGACAGCTAACTGAAATACCTCAATATATAAACAACATAAATGTGTCTCTAGTCCCGAAACTACAACACGTAGACCGGACAAACCCTGATAGTTTATACAACTCAAACTAAAAGTACTAACATCAATGTGGCATGGACAAACCCCATGCTCAGCAAATAAGGCAACGAAGCCCAACATAATCTCAACTCAACAACAACATAAGGAACACAGGCTAAACATCAATCCCTCAACAGTCAACTAAGCTCTGGCCTCCTGCCGCTAGAGGAGTCAACCCCCGCATTACCTGAACTTGAAAATGTTCCCCAAACGTGAGGTGAGATCTCTAAAAAGAAATCTCAGTAAGACAAGGGGTCCTCAAGGACTCTCCTGCCCCAAGCTCACTTACAGGCATAATATAAGTTCAAAACAGTAATTGCAATGCATGTTCATATTAAGCATATAAATCATGACAGTATAATCTCTTGCTCAACGAGCTAAACATTTAACTCAGTAATCATGTGATGTATGTAAATGCGGTTCGACTAGCTAGGGAACAGGATAAGGATTATGCATGTCTGTGAACCATCTAACATAAGAGTCGCAGTCTTATGCCTTACACACCAGAGTCGCTGTCTGATTGTATAAGTAACAACATCACTTTCATACACTACATGCCTTACACACCAGAGTCGCTGTCTGATTGTGTAAGTAACGACATCATATTCACACACTACATGCCTTACACACCAGAGTCGCTGTCTGATTGTGTAATTAACAACATCATAGTCGCATATCTCAGGCATATATCATGCTTATAACATTTTCATAAAAGCATCCCATGCATATAAACCACCCTCCCATGGAGGTCGGTGGAACAAACAACAGACTAATTCGAGGACACGAAAGCTTACCATGCAAGCTAACAATCCAAACCAAGAGTCCACACAAGCTCAAGGCCCACAAACAGCACAATCACAATCTGTTTATACAATAATTAATCATCAATAATCATTGCTCAAGATTCTATAAGTGATTAAGGATTTCTAACTCATTTAAGTCATTTCATGTTGTTTCTGCAGGAGGTATTCGAATACTCCATGAGTAGTATTCGAATACTGCAGCTCTCCAGAAAGTATTTGACTACTTTCACTTAAGTATTCGATACTACCAAGTATCCGAATACTTTTCCCCCCAGTATCTGAATACCACAGTATCCGAATACCAAACCTCACTGTATTCGAATACTTTCCAGTATTCGAATACTTTTCTTCCCAAAAAAGTATTCTCATACTCCTGCAAGGAGTATTCGACTACTAGTTTAAAACTACAGTTGCACCTCTTTACCAAATACTCTAAGATTTTAATATGTTAAACTAGACATCTCAAGATTTCCAACGACATATTTTATGCCTCAATCGGAGTTATATCGGTTATGATTTTTGCAAAGATCCTACAACAACTGAATTTCCAGCAATAGGGTCGCGACTTCAAACATAAACTAAGAGCAATCCACTTATCCAATGGATGTGAAAATTTACAGGGTTGTACCCTCTGTGTTAGCTTCACATAGGTCCAAACCTCACTCAATTTAGACCTCTGTAGCTCAAGATATCGAAATTTTACTAAACTAGGTCGCTGTTGTCTCGCAAAGTATTCGATTACTGCATTTTTCCAGAAAGTATTCGAATACCGACCGAAAAGTATTCGAATACTTCTTCGACAGAATGCAGAAAACTGAGTTTTTAAGGTATAATTGACCTCCAATGATCCAAACTCGATCTGGAGTCCAAGAACTCCTTAAACAGATGTTTATTAACATACTTAGGACTCAGAAACACATTCCTTTATTCAAATGATCAAAGTTTTACTTTTTAACCGATTAAACAAGCTTAAAACCATCAAAAGACAAAGAGGTGATCATGGTATACCTCTAAGCTCCAAAACTCCGAAAATGATACAGCAAAGAGGTCTCCAACCACACACCAAGGTTCTGACTTCAAAGACCCACGAAAATGCACTACAAGGTTGGACTTTTACACACAAAGGTGGCTCCTTGAAGCTCAAAAAAGACCAACAAGGCTTCCTCACCCCAACCAAGGAACTTAGCCCTCAACTCACACCAAGGCTGAACCTTCAACTCAGAAAAGGAGCACCTTTCACACACACAAGCCTTGCTTTCACTCCCTTACACCACATTGATGAAGGAACTAAGAGTAAAGGTGGTCATTTTGGTGGAGTTTATGAGGAAGAAGGCTATGGAAGGGTAGAGGGAGGGGTGGCAGCTGATGAAGACCAGAAAACTCACGTAGAGGCAACCAGTTTAACCTAGGTGTTTGTCGACAACACTATTTATAAGCACTTAAGTTTTAAACACACAGTATTAGCATTAATAGCTACGCTTAGCATTTTAATCTCAAACTTTAGATTCTGAGCCTACTCATTTTTCTAAGATTTATCATATTTTTATTATAATTTTTGCAGCACCTTTCTGGTAGGCGCTTTTCCATAGCCAGTATCAGTTTTGGCACCAGTTCTCATTATTTTAACTTGAAACTTGTTTTACAAGTCCTATATATTATTCTAGGAATATTCATACACTTATTATAATTTTTCGGGATACTTCTTCGATACGCATTTATACCGAGTAGCAGAACCGGTATCTGCACTTTTCGTCAGAAAAGCGACTTTCAGCATTATTACTCACTTACTATAATTATTAAAGCCTCATAATAATTATTAGGGTCAATTATGGAATTATTTCCTAATTTCTCTTAATTAACTTCCATGATTAACGGTACGGGTTCTTACATTCACCCCACCTTTTTAGGATTTTGCCCTCAAAATCAGAAAACATACTTGTCTCGAAGCGCGGAATACTGCCGGAGAAGCTCGTCCTCTCGCTCCTAGAATTACCCTTCAGGAATTCCTCCCGCTCATCGTACTCTGACCATCGAAATGATCTCGCTCCTCAGCTGCTTCTCGCCACGATCGAGAAACTTGAGTGGTCCGACGGGAGTTTTCAAGTTCTCCCGAACCTCCGGTTGTGCAACGTTCGAAGGATCCGCTAGTTGAGACACGTAAAACACATCGTGGGTGTTGGTCAAGTTCGGAGGCAAGGCAAGCTGGTAGGCAACAGGTCCTACTCTACCAAGTATCTGGTATGGCCCAATGAATCGCGGGCTCAGCTTCCTCACTCCGAGTGCCCTACCAACACCGGTGACAGGTGACAGTCTCACAAACCCGTGCTCACCCTCACAGAACTTGCGCCTCTTGGATCTTTTCCAAAAACTCATTCTCGACTCTCACAGTCTCCATCTCGAGAAGTGCACCCACAAACAAGGAAGTCACCGTCAGAACTCGAAACTTCACAATGACATCATAGTCATTCGATTCTCTGGGATCACCAGTCACTTCCTTAATAGAGGTGACCTGACCCCATCTACTCTAATCCACACACAACTTGAGTGAGTTTGGCCTTACTCCATGACTCTACATCGATTTGACTTACAATTTTATAAATCATAATTTTCAAAATAAGGTCATATTCCATTCACAGTACGAAATCATAATCATGTTCATTTCAACCAATACATGTTACTTAACATGCACATCCACATAGTAACATACCTTAGTTCACGTACACCTGCAAAATTTCAATTTCAATAACATACTAAATCAAAAACACTATGCAACAGTATACCTCAGTCTCTGTGGTATCTGCAAAATCAAAAGTCAATTAAAGGTGAAATAACATTGATACATTACCATAATTTATCGTACTTATTTCATGCCTAACACTATCCATGGTGTTAACATGCCAAATACTTATGCAGCAGATCAATAATAACATATGAACCTAGATTCATGGAGACCACTCAACTCAGTGAAACTACTTGTACATGCACAAGTCTCGCATATACAAGAATGCGCGTGGCCTTGCCACAAATTTCAAGTGTTACACACTCAGTTTCCCTGAAGAGAATTTCGCATTCTCAAACAAAGCACCATCATGATTAAGTAATGGCGTAAAACATCTTACCTTACAATAAAATGACCGGTATTCCCCATGGAGGAACGCTCGGTCGAATGAAGTCTTTCACCGAAAGATCTTCAATGAGCTTCTTCAGCTCCGCCAACTCCGGTGGCAACATCCGGTATGGAGCTAGTGAAAAAGGCCCAACGCCAGGCAATAAACCTATGGAGAACTCTATCTCTCGTTGTGGCGAAAACTCAGGAATCTCCTCAGAAAATACCTCGAGGAATCCCCCCACCACAGTAATGCCAGTGATGTCCTCTTGTGTCCCACTCACCAAACCTCCCAACATGACATAACCAAATGTCCCTGCTCACAAGGCTCTTCTAGCCTGCCACACTGAAATAAAAGGCGAGGAACTGGTTGTGGAATCACACGTAGACACCATCACTCGCAAGACACAACAATCAATCATAACACAGTTCTTGGACAACCAATCCCTGCCAAGGATTATTTCCAAGTTAGCCATCGGTAATCCCATCAGATCTACCGAAAATCACGGCTATCCCACTGAAACACGACATCTCAATGTACAGTGGATGTATCACACTTTTCTCCGGTGGTGGTAGTCACCCGCAACGGTGGAGAAAACACAGCAATGGGCAACTCAAGCCCCACAACAATCGGGGTTGCAATAAAAGAATGCGTAGCCCCGGAATCAAACAAAACATCAACATCAGATCCACCAATGGAAACAATACCTCTAACAAGGTTCGGAGCTCTGTCCGATTGCTGCCGATTCGAGGTGTAAACACGACCAATGGCAGGTGACACAACAGGTGCCGCTGAAAGTGGAGCCGAAATCATCTGAAGAGGGGCCGCCTGAATTGCTGCAGCCCTAGCCACTCTTTCCACACTTGAAACAAAGCAGCTCTCCAGTAGCACAACGTCCAACATGCTCCTTTCCGCATCCCGCACACCTAGGGGTGGAATGAGGTCTAGCAAAACCTCCCTGCTGCGAAGTAGTCCTCGCGAACTGACTAGGCGCTTGCCTAGCGGCCAACTGCTTCCCTTTTCCCTTTCTAGCAAACTTCCCATCTTCCCAGGGAGTGGAACTACTTGTTCCCTTCGTCTCAGCAATCTTGGCCCTCTTGCCCTTACTCGTAATGCAGACATCCTCAATGTCCCGACACTGCTGTACCAGTGTCCCAAAGTCTCTGCATGCAGCTCCAGCAATGTGTTCAGCAATCTCCTCATTAAGTCCCCTGCGGAACTTAGAGGCCAACATAGTAGGAGTAGGCATCGCAATCCTGAAGTGTGCGAACTTCACCAGCTCATTAAACTTAGCCAGGTACTCGTCAACAGACAACGAGCCCTGCACCAATCTGTCAAACTCTCCCTTTTTTCGCTTCTGCGCATCATAAGGAAAATATCTCCCAAGGAAGCAATCCTCGAAGAATGGCCATGTCATCACCTGACCCTGCATCTCGTAAGCCTGAGAGGTGTTCCTCCACCACTCATGTGCGTCTCCCTCCAGCATGTAAGTCGCAAACATCAACTTTTGCGGATTAGTGCACTGCATAACTCTGAAGAACTTATCCAACGCCTGAAGCCATCTTGCAGCTACAATAGGATCATACGATCCATCGAAGAAAGGTGGCTTATGCTTACGGAAAACATTCAGCCGGCGATCAATCACATCACGGTCCTCAGCTGGCTCGTGATAGAGTTCCATCACCCTTATAAGATGAGTGGTATCCCCAAAGTTACTCTGACCATCGTCCTGAAGACTAGGTGGAGGCGGTGGCGGTGGTGATGGTAGAGGTGGTGGCAGAGGAAACTAACCCACAGCAGGTCCAGCCCTCATCTCCTCCAACATGACCCTCATCATGGTAATGTTTGCCATCCTGTTCGCCTCAAGGACATCCTCTGTGGTCCTCCGATTTGCCTCTCGAACATCTTCCGCAGCCTTCCGGTTCGCCTCACGAATGGCGTCCATCATTGCCAAGTTGGTCAATCTAGTGGCCTCCTGATTGGCTAATCTAGCCTCATGCATCTCAGCCAATGCAGCCAGGATAGGATCGGGTTGATCCTCAGCAGTCTCGCGGGTTCTTCTGGACCCTACCATGACTCTGCACAAGTTACACAAATTATGAGTTGATCAGGCCCACGCAATGTGATCACATATGCATCATCATAATACAACCCAACGAAGTAAACACACAAAACATGACACAACAAAACATCCTAGTTATTGCAATACATACAGGCTTTTTCCTAGAACCTTTGCTCTGATAGCATAAAATGTAACACCCCGTGTATACCCAGTTTGTTAACATGTCATCGTATTAAGCTACGCTTAATTTTAAAATGCTGAATATCTTTTTCTTTTCAATTATGACGTCATTATCATTACCAACTTGCTTACTTAATTATTTTCCAAAACATCGCCTGTATGTAATTGCAATTAGACAGCTGACTGAAATACCTCAATATATAAACAACATAAATGTGTCTCTAGTCACGAAACTACAACACGTACACCGGACAAACCCTGATAGTTTATACAACTCAAACTAAAAGTGCTAACATCAATGTGGCATGGACAAACCCCATGCTCATCAAATAAGGAAACGAAGCCCAACATAGTCTCAACTCAACAACAACATAAGGAAAACAGGCTAAACATCAATCCCTAAACATAAGTGGGAAAACATAAACAGCAGTCAACTAAGCTCCGGCCTCCTGCCGCTAGAGGAGTCAACCCCCGCATTACCTGAACCTGAAAATGTGCCCCAAACGTAGGGTGAGATCTCTAAAAAGAAATCTCAGGAAGACAAAGGGTCCTCAAGGACTCTCCTGCCCCAAGCTCACTTATAGGCATAATATAAGTTCAAAACAGTAATTGCAATGCATGTTCATGTTAAGCATATAAATCATGACAGTATAATCTCTTGCTCAACGAGCTAAACATTTAACTCAGTAATCATGTGATGTATGTAAATGCGGTTCGACTGGCCAGGGAACAAGATAGGGATTTATGCACGTCTGCGACCCATCTAAAATAAGAGTCGCAGTCTTATGCCTTACACACCAGAGTCGTTGTCTGATTGTATAAGTAACAACATCATTTTCATACACTACATGCCTTACACACCAGAGTCGTTCTCTGATTGTGTAAGTAACGACATCATATTCACACACTACATGCCTTACACACCAGAGTCGCTGTCTGATTGTGTAAGTAAAAACATCATATTCGCATATCTCAGGCATATACCATGCTTATAGCATTTTCTTAAAAGCGTCTCATGCATATAAACCACCCTACCGTGGAGGTCAGTGGAACAAACAACAGACTTATCCGAGGACACGAAAGCTTATCTTGCAAGCTAACAATCCAAACCAAGAGTCCACACAAGCTCAAGGCCCACAAACAGCACAATCACAATCTGTTATACAATAATTAATCATCAATAATCATTGCTCAAGATTCTATAAGTGATTAAGGCTTTCTAACTCATTTAAGTCATTTCATGCTATTTCGGCAGGAGGTATTCGAGTACTCCACGAGTAGTATTCGAATACTCCAGCTCTCTAGAAAGTATTCAACTACTTTCACTTAAGTATTCGAATACTACCAAGTATCCGAATACTTTTCCCCCCAGTATACGAATACCACAGTATCCGAATACCAAACCTCACTATATTCAAATAATACTTTCCAGTATTCGAATACTTTTTCAAAGGTATCCGAATACTTTTCTGGGAAGAAAAGTATTCCCATACTCCTGCAAGGAGTATTTGACTTCCAGTTTAAAACTACAATTGCAAATCTTTACCAAATACTCTAAGATTCTAATATGTTAAACTAGACATCTCAAGCTTTCCAACGACATATTTTTTGCCTCAATCGGAGTTGTATATCTCCGGTTATGATTTTTGCAAAGTTCCTACAACAACTGAATTTCCAGCAATAGGGTCGCGTCTTCAAACATAAACTGAGAGAAATACCCTTATCCAATGGATCTGAAAATTTACAGGGTTGTATCCCTATGTGTTAGCTTCATATAGGTCCAAACCTCACTTAATTTAGAGCTCTGTAACTCAAGATATCAAAATTTTACTAAACTAGATCGCTGTTGTCTCGCAAAATATTCGATTACTGCATTTTTCCAGAAAGTATTCGAATACCGACCGAAAAGTATTCGAATACTTCTTCAAAAGATTGCAGAAAACTGAGTTTTTAAAGTATAATTTACCTCCAATGATCCAAACTCGATCTGGAGTCCAAGAACTCCTTAAACAGATGTTTATTAACATGCTTAGGACTCAGAAACACATTTCTTTATTCAAATGATCAAAGTTTTACTTTTTAACCGATTAAACAAGTTTAAAACCATAAAAAGACAAAGAGGTGATCATGGTATACCTCTAAGCTCCAAAACTCCAAAAATGATACAGCAAAGAGGTCTCCAACCACACACCATGGTTCTGACTTCAAAGACCCACGAAAATGCACTACAAGGTTGGACTTTTACACACAAAGGTGGCTCCTTGAAGCTCAAAAATAACCAACAAGGCTTCCTCACCCCAACCAAGGAACTTAGCCCTCAACTCACACCAAGGCTGAACCTTCAACTCAGAAAAGGAGCACCTTTCACACACACAAGCCTTGTTTTCACTCCCTTACACCACATTGATGAAGGAACTAAGAGTAAAGGTGGTCATTTTGGTGGAGTTTATGAGGAAGAAGGCTATGGAAGGGTAGAGGGAGGGTGGCAGCTGATGAAGACCAGAAAACTCACGTAGAGGCAACCAATTTAACCTAGGTCTTTGTGCCACAATGCTATTTATAAGCACTTAAGTTTTAAACACAAAGTATTAACATTAATAGCTAAGCTTAGCATTTTAATCTCAAACTTTAGATTCTGAGCCTACTCATTTTTCTAAGATTTATCATATTTTTTTTATAATTTTTGCAGCACCTTTCTCGTAGGCGCTTTTCCATAGCCAGTATTAGTTCTGGCACCAGTTCTCATTATTTTAACTTGAAACTTGTTTTACAAGTCCTATATATTATTCTAGGAATATTCATGTACTTATTATAATTTTTCGGGATACTTCTTCGATACGCATTTATACCGAGTAGCAGAACCGGTATCTGCACTTTTCGTCAGAAAAATGACTTTCAGCATTATTACTCACTTACTATAATTATTAAAGCCTCATAATAATTATTAGGGTCAATTATGGAATTATTTCCTAATTTCTCTTAATTAATTAATTAACTTCCTTAATTAACGGTGCAGGTTCTTACAGGAGCTATCAGGTATCACCAAGAGGGAGGGGGGTTTTGGCGGAAAATAACAAGAAAAAATGAGGGGGAAAGGGAGGAAGCAAGTCCTTTAAGTGATTTTGAGTGAAAATTGACCATTTTACCCTTAATGAATCCCTTTAATCCTTCACTAATTCATGATTTATGTAATCTAATATTTATTTTAATATTCACCAAAATTATTTAATGGTACATCACTATAGTATTTTAAAATTTCGGGTAACTTTCGCACAGTTGCATTTTTACCCTGAATCTACATTAATTGTACTTTTGTCCTGAAAAGTAACTTTATTCGTATAATTAGATTTTTCATCTAATTATTGTCATTCTATTTTGGTTCCCTAATTTTATGGGCTTAGACGAAGCGTATTTCACAGAATTAGCCCAAATTCATGCAATTTCTATCAAATTATCATTTTATCTCTAGTGAAAATTTAACCCTAAATTCAAGATTTTCACCTAATTAACCCTCTAATTAGAAATTAATTTCAAATTAATGTAATTTAATTATTTCAGTTATTATAATAGTACATGAGAAAATGAACATTAATATTATTGGTGCAGTTATGAGAAACCATAATAACATTTTTTTTATAATAATTATAACTTGAAAATTTTATTTATTCTTTGAATTCTTTGTAAATTAAAATTATTTATTCTTTGAATTCTTTTTAAAGTTTACAAATTGATTTCATTTTATTTTTGGTTTTATATTTATATTTTTGGCGGTGGTGGAAAAGGCTAAAAGTGAAAAAAAAATATAATAAAAAATTGAATATATCTAAATCAAAAAGAAAAAAATTGTATGAGAAAAAAAAAATAGAACAAAAAGTTAAATCAGATAGGTTGGAAAATTACGTATTTATTTTTCATCTATTTATTTTTTATTTTATATTTTGTCTATTTTTTTTTTCTTCAACCTATTTTCATCTTTTTTTATTTAGACTATTTTTTTTTTAAAATATATTTTCAACAAATTTGATCTTAATTTTTTCTGCTTTTATCCTTAATCTATTTTCTTCTTTTTGATTTAAACATATTTGTTTTTATTTTTCTATTAACTTTTTTTTTACTTTTAATTTTTAATTTTTTTTTAAGTGTTGTAAGTTTTCACCATATTAAATTTTTTTTTTTGTCATCAGTCTATTCTCTTATTCTATGGATGGAAAAAAATCATAGGGCGGTTTTGAAATTTTCCTTATTATTTTTTTTTATATTTTATACGTTAATTTTTTCGTATTTATAATTATTTAAATTTTTCATATTTGCGTCTAAGTTTTTGTTTGTACTTTCTAGCTAGGAGGTAAATATTTAATAATAAACAGACTTGATTGTATCTTCTATGTTTCTAACCCATTTTGTACATTGGAAAAAAATAAGAAATCACATCAAATAGGAAACGTGCATATACTTATAATGAAGCAAGTGCAAAGACATAACATGGATAGTGTGGGTAGATATTTCACAAACTAATGAAGCAAGTGCAAAGACATAACATGGATACTTATAATGAAGCAAGTGCAAAGAAATCACATCAAATAGGAAACGTGCATATAATTTTCATGGCAAGTGTTTCGCAAACTAATTTGCACATTTGTTGTCAAACATAATTTTGGATAATTCTATAAAAACATAATTATGAATTTTGCTAGACAATATATAAGTTATTATGAAGAAGTTATTACAAAGGAATTTTGAGTATAGAATATAAATTTATATACATATATTCAGGTCATGTGGTTCAACCAGTGACCCACTGGTTGAATGAGTGACCCAGTGATACAGTACCCCAGCCGAGTCGATGACTGATTCGGGTTTAATAACATTGATTTTGGTACATTATATTTGGATAAAAAAAATCAATTATAAAGGTTGAAAATTGAATTAATGAACTAAAAGTAAGACATGAGAGTTTCTTAAAAGCTAAAAATGTGAGATGATAAAAAAAAATAGTTGACAAAAGAATGCTTTTTTTTACCCAACGAGTGTTATTCAGTTGGCAACATAGATTGAGTAAAGTGTGGAGAGAACTTGAGTTTGATTCCCACCAAATACATCTTTTGGGAGAGACAAGGAGTTGTGATTGTGACTAAATCCCAACTTGAGATTAGTTCCGTAACTGGTTTAAAGAGTTGAAGCTTGTGGGGATACCCAGGAACCTACTCGCTTCAAAGATGTAATTATGATTGTTATATAAAAAAATACAACTTTTTTTAGATTATTTTTTGTGTGAAAAAGATTAGAATGGGATCAAAATCATGACATGGGCACGATATCGATTGGGAATCCCAGTCCATTTTTACGTTTAGAGGGTGTTTGCTACGTAGGAAAATTTAAAATTCTCGGGAAAGTGACATTGGGTATCTGATTTACCCACTTTTGGTACAAGGGAGTTTAAAAATTTTTGTGGGAAAATTAAAATCCCAGGATTTTACATTACACACAAAAATCCCAAACCAAAATACCATTAAATAGATGGTATTTTAGAAACCCCACGTGGTGGAAAAATGTTGACCCATTTTTCAGAAAAAAATACCCTCCCTGCTTTCAGTGTCCCAACCAGAGCTGTTATTATTTTTCTTTGTTGAATAAATCAATGAGTCCCTTTCTTCTTATTCTTCTTTTTCTTTCACTCTTCGTTTCAGTTTTTTCTTTGTCCCAACCGGAGCTTCGATCTCTGTTGAAATTCAAGAAAAGGATAACAATAAATATGCTTGGGAGGGTGTTGGACTCATGGAACCCTTCTTCACTCGCTGACTACACTTTCACTCTTCGATGCTCGATTTTATCGTCAATGGCGAGATCTGATTCTCAGAATAATAGCTTCATCAGGTATGCCTTTGGTAAAGTTCTCGCATTCTTCATCCTGCTTCTGATCGGTGTTTTTTCCTTCTCGATCTGTCTCTTCTTCGTTATAAAGAATGAGAGTGTTATTCACAAATTTGATCCTTATTTCAATTATAGGGTCACTCAGTTTTTGACAAAGAATGGGATATATGATTTCTGGAACTGGTTTGATAATCAAACTTTGTATCCCCTTGGTCATGTAATTGGTGGGATTGTCTATCCTGGCTTGACCTTGACAGTAGGCACCTTATGGTGGTTATTGAATTCCTTAAACATCCCTCTCTCAGTTGAAACAGTTTGTTGTTTACTACACCTATATTCTCAACCTTTGCTTCTATGGAAACTTATCTTCTGACAAAGGAGGTCAAGGGTGTCGGGGCTAGCTTGACAGCAGCGACTCTTTTGGTTCGGTCTCGGCGGCGAACTCAAGTTGAGACAGAGAGAAAAAAAGAGATAGAGAGAACAAGAAAACCTGGCTGAATAAGAAAAAAAGCTTAAGGTTAATTTTGTAAATTTGGTTCACAATCCCATCAATATTTTAAGAGTAAACACCTTTTTTGGTCCCTGACAATATCTACGAAATCCTTTTTAGTCACTGACAATAAAAAAGGACCAAATTGGTCCCTAATAGTATGTAAAAAGGGTTACGTTAGTGATGGAAGAGTTGACATAAGGACTAATGTGGCCCTTTTTTCATAATTTTAGGGACCAATTTGATCCTTTTTTATTGCCAGGGACTAAAAAGGATTTCGTAGATATTGTCAGGGACCAAAAAGGTGTTAACTCATATTTTAATCAACCAAATATAGAATCAAGGAAATTGACCCAATATTCTTAGGAAAATTTTGGCCTACCAAATAATTTTTTAGTAATATTCCCGAAAAAATTCACTTTTCCACCATATTCTTGGAAATCATGATTCCTGGGCAAAATTTTTTTCTCTCTACCAAACACCCCTAAGGGTGATATCAGATTTGAATATCAAGAATACCGTTATTCTAAATTAGTTAAAGAGATTAGTAAATAAACTCCAATAAAAAGAAAGAAAAAATTGAAGAAAAAAAGGAAAAAAAGAGGAAAAAATAACAATAGTAATAAATATAAATAAAAAAAAGAGATAAAAGGAGAAAAATATAAATATGGAGAAAAGAGTAAATTAGAAGGGAAGATAAATAAATCTATAAATATAGAAAAAAAAAATCAAGTCTATCCCTTTATCGTTTTAATAGTTTTACTCTATCTCGTCCTGAGATTCACCATTCACTAATTTATTTCTCATTCCATTAAATTTTGTAGAGTAAATAGTCTTTTTGGTCCTCAACAAATTTCACGATACCCGCTTTAGTCCCTAACAAATAAAAAGGCTATTCGTGGTCCCTAAGAAATTCAAAATGGACCCATTTAGCTGAAACCGTGGTCCCTCACAAATTCAAAAAAGACCCACATTAGTCCCTCAAAAGGACTAAAATGGGTCCACTTTGAATTTCTTAGGGACCACGAATAGCCTTTTTATTTGTTAGGAACTAAAGTGGGAATCGTAAAATTTGCCGAGGACCGAAAATGATATTTACTCAATTTTGTATTTGTCAATTTCCAAACTCACAAAAGAATTATAATATTTGGTATGCTAGTAAGAAGGTAATTATTGGCTCCTAAGAGGCATGGAGATGGATGAGAATGAGCAGAGGTTGAATTATAGAATGAAGGCTTTCAGTCAAGACCAAAGGAACAATTTATAAATAAATTGCATATCGGATCAACTTATTCTTAGTATTATTCACGCAGTCTTGGATAGGGAAATGTTTGAAAAAGTTGTTTGTTGTAACATCTCGTTCTAGATCTGGTTTATTATCACCAACTATGATATTAAACGCAGTTACAATCACATATTTCAATTATAATTTACAAGTATAATTTTTCTCTTTAAACTTCCTTTCTTTCTACTTTCTTAAATTATTAACATGTATAATTCATATAAGTAATTGTAACATCTAAATATCGCGCAATTAACTCATAAATGTTTAACATCATATACCCAGTAGCTCCCCTAAGCATACAAGGTGAAATCACGTAGAAATAAAATCCTGATGCTACTCGCTCAGCTGCTCGCTTCAGCGAGTGAGGCCAGCGAGCAACTCCCTTCCTCGCTGAGGAGCTCACTCAAGCGAGGAAGGCAACAAGCTAATTAATTTCAAACTCAAGAGCATCCTAGTAGCAGGGGGCTTGCTTGCTGGCAGAACACTCCAATGAGCGTGTCAGCGAGCAACCCCTGTTTTGAAAAGGGTCCTTGTTTCCTTACACTTTCTAGGGGTTTAGATCCCCATAGTTCTATGGTTACCAAATTGACCATACATATATATTCACATGTCAAAAGACATAACATCAATCATTTTATTAAATCTACACATGATTTCAATCCTTTCTTAGGCTTCAAGTAATCTCATAATATCTAACTTGTTTCCTAAGAAATATTTGTTTCTTTACACTTTGAGTCATGCATAATTGAATTTATCAAATTTCCTAGCCATATATTAGCATATGCTTCTTACCAACTTCTCATCATATGGTAATGGACTCTATGTCCTTCAATCTCTCAAATGTTACCAATAACAAATTAAACATACAACATAATTATAATCTCATCATTATAGTAATTCCATTCTTGACATCTATGAGTTTCCATTGACAATCATAATTAGTGCATCCTTATGCACAATGCCATAAGGCTCAAGCACCATTTCTCATCTACTCAAAACATAACCAACATAATGGAATCATAAATACATCATACATGTCCATTTCTTTACATCATCAATTTCCATTTCATAATTATATGGAAATATCAAAAATGCATAATTCATATGCATGAGCTCTCTCCTCTTAAACTACGTAATAAGAATCATCCAATAACACATTGCCTATCTCTAGGTCTTCAAATTACATAGACTTGCATGAGTTCTCAAAATATACATAATGTCATGTGGATACATCATAATGACCTAGTCTAAATGTCATCATACACACACACACACACACACAAACACACACACACACACACACACACACATATCAAATGTCCATATATTAAGAACTCCACATATTCAAAATATATCAAATGTCCACATATTAAGAACTTAGAGGCTTCTTGCCTACGGATGAGCTTTCACAATCAGTGGTAGTACCTGAAATGAAATCCCCAATAGTAGTGAGACGCGAATCTCAGTAAACTAATGGCCCTCGGAGGGTCACTCCGCTCTATAGTTCACTTACTGTATAGGGCAAACATAAACATAGCATTTTCATAATTCTCTTTTTACATACATACATTTAACATTTACAAGGAACTCCCAAGAAACTTTTGATTCGTCCCTTAGGCGGCTACCCTCATGGAGGCCATAATGTCATACCCTTGGAGGGTCCCTTTCTGGTGTGGTCCTTTCATAAGCTCCTCTGTCTCATAGGCGGCTACCCTCATGGAGGTTTTAATACCATATCCATGGAAAGAACACACATACCAACTCAAGAGGGTCACACTACCATGCCCATGGAAGATAACAATCACATACATCATATCATCATCATTCATTATATCAAACATTCATAAAATATTCTCATAATTCATTACTTTATCTCATCATTTCATAATGAAACTCTACATGCTTTCTACTGTATCATGCTACTACCATGCACAGATATCAAATAGCCACCACTCCAAAGGAGCATGGTGGAACTCATAAGGGGATTAACCCCAAGGATCCAAAGTTTACCTCTATGGCACTTCCAATCCAAGCTTTTTTCCTTGTAAGAGTCACAACCATAATTCACCTCACAAAGGAAACCTAAAGCACAAAGTGAGTTAGTGATCAACATATATGCCATTCATCATTATACAACACACAACATATGCTAGGGTATTGGCTATAATACTTAATAAACCTCAAGTTCATCATTCACTTACCTTTCTTTTAGAATCTCAAGAACCTTGGTCTTCCACCAATGAAGGTTCCAATAAGTTGTCCTCCACCTCAATATCCACTTGCTCCATACTACACAACCCAACATTTAAATCCATCAACAACATAACCATTTTCATCACATAAACCTCAAGGTCTCCAACATCACATTTATGTCATTTTTCCAAAATACACCAATCAACCATTTCTTTCACTTTCGTCTAACAAGAGACCATTTCATACATATTTAATACTTGAATCCATATTTCAAACATCCCCTAGCTACACATTTCATGCAAAATTCGTGGCATTATTCATACAAACCCTAGGTTTGTGCAAAATCCTTAAAAACATGTAATGGATAGAAAAATCTTACCATAAATCCTTATACTAAGATTGGAAGACACTTTCCCAAGCCTCAACGGTCTCCCATACCTTCTAAATAAAGGAAACCCAAAGTTTTGTCCAACTTTTCAAGGTGCAAAGCTCCCTCCACAAGCCACCAATTTTGAAAATGGAAGTGGGATGATGACGAGGGAAGGATTCTAGGGCATTTCTATGTTTACACTATATGATTTCATTGTCTCTTGGAAATGAGTTTCAAACTCTCCTTTGCCCTTTATCATGGTGGTCTTCGATATATGGGTGTGATAAATGAGTTTGCGAGAGAGAGACCGAACTTAATGAATTTTTGATTTTTCGCGAATGCTCGTTGGGAAACTCGCATCAGCGAGCAACAATCGCGAGCTAAAACAAAGCTCGCTGAGTAGCTCACTTCAGGGAGTAGAGGGCTGTTAACTGTTTTAATTTTTCTTTCTTTTCCTTTACTCTAGCCGACACTTAGCATGTATTAATGTGTGTTTTCTCTCATAGTTCTTGTAAATTATCTTCACAAGTTTTAGGCAAATTTCTGTATTTAACCTAAAACTCTTTGTATTGTTGTTTTTATCTGTCATTCTAATTCTTTTATATTCTATAAAATCCTTAATTATTCTGATTACTAGGTTGGGATATTATATTTGTGCAATAAAGACAAAAAACTTGGGGAATTCTCCAAAATATTTTCAAAAGAGTTAGCAAAGTAAAGACGATACTCCATAAAGAATTGAGTTTGAATCCTTACGCAGTTATTTTACATGAGCATTGGAGAGGTTATGATCAATCAAATGAAGCGGTATAGTGAGATTTTAGAAGATGTTCATGTGGTGAAGAAAATCACAAGTTCTTTTAACTCGAAATGTATCGTCTTGCTATGGCTATTAAATAAATATAAAATTTAGAGACTAATTCCGTTTATAAACTACAAGGATTTCTGTAAGCTTAAAAAAAGATTGAAGAAGAAAGAACCTTTAGTTCAAACACCATAAGTAAATGTCTCTTTGAGAAACAAAGAGCATGAACAAGCTAGTTCACAGGGAAGAGGAAAAGGCTATAGACAAAGCATCCAAGAGGTTAAGGTTGTAAGTCAAAATTGGCTGCACAAAGGTCCCACCTTGATGCGCCTACATGAGGGTAAAAACAAAAAATGGTCTTTGATGCAGAAGCATAGACAATCTATGCGCCTCATATTTTAGGATCTGCCCGTTAAACATGTAGGGTTTAAAATTCATACATTTTTCAGTTGAAGGTGTCAAAGTGGATGACTCCCTCTAACAGTAATCCACACGGCTACCTCTTGGTTGCTTCTGAGAAACGCTTTCTCCCTGAACCCTCCCTTTCCTTGGAAGCTCGCTAGGCTGCGGCAAGGTGGAGGCTTTCAAGTGTTTTTATTTATTTTTCTCAAGACTGTAATGTTGTCTTGAGGTTGGGTGAGAGGACCAATAATGGAGGAAGAGAGATGAAGAGAAAGAGGGGCGGCCAAAAATTAGGATTTTAGTCCAGAGAGGCGCTGTATATCTTGATCTGAAGAAAAAGACGTTACTTTAACGTGGTTCAGCAAATCCCTTAATCAGCATTAAGAGATGGACGTTACAATAACGTTTCCTCATCAAATCCCTTAATCAACATTAAGAGATGGACGTTACATTAACGTTTCCTCATCAAATCCCTTAATCAGCATTAAGAGACAGACGTTACATTAAATATAATTTTATTTAAATTCATAATTCAAATAAAATAGAAATAATAAATCTCTATCTAATCATATTAGATACAGATAAGAATAATTCAAAACTATCCTTAATTACCTAACCTCTTGAATTTAAATAAAATTAAATTCGATTTTATCCTAGCCTGCAATTTAAATTTGAATTCAAATTCGAAAGTCGAAAATTCAAAATTCAAATTCAAATTTTGAATTGCGCCAAAAACTTATTTTGGCCAAGTCAACTATTTGACTTGCTAGGATTCATGGCTCAATACCGTATTGGGCCTACTAACACATTTGGGCTTATTAATAGAAAAATTAATCTTTCACTAATAGTCCAAAGGCGCATGATGATATTGGACTTGGAGTTCAACTCCAACCTAATTACACCTATAGTCTTGAAAAACCCAATAACACTTATTGGTCCAAACTTGCTAAATGTAAGCAATCAAGAATAACCTTAGTGTGTGACCCATTAGGCTCAATTAGTCACTGACATAAATAAGCTTGAACCAATTAAACTCTTTTAACAGGCCCAATTTATCTAATGACCACATAAGACACTAGCAATGCTCTGCAGCCCCAGAACTAATTGAGTTGATCAAGTGATCTACCTTTCTAATTTGGATACCGTGCCGGCATCATCCCTCACAACGTCATTCACATTTAGTCGAGAGCAAGGATAGAGTATCATCTCTCTTTATTGACTAAATATAATATTTCACAGGAACTAGGAATCTTCTTCCATTGACACTAAGATAGATCATGACTCTTCATGATCTCTTACTATGCATAGATTCCCCAGTCAACTAGAAGTCATCCAAGCCCTACCGGTCTTGTGAATGACTAATCCCTTATAGGGGATTGTGAAGTCCTTTCGGCATGTTCATCTATACTCATGTATTCGAGTCATACCCAAGAGTACACTGTTCTCCCCATTTTTCAGGCGAATAAAGTTGTACAGTCAAAGTATAACTCTAGGACATAGTATTCAATGACATCCTTAAGTCTAGGACGATCTGCACTACCAAACGATGAGAGACTTTACAAATCCAATGATACTCTCTATAATGAATCCTTGTGGAGTCTCTCGGTGGGTCAGTTCAGTGCTATCTGTTCTCTAACAGATCCACCCACGACATCACCATGCCTGCATTCCATGAGGTTCCTACCTCGTATCTTTATACAACTAAATGACGTCGTACTAGTCTTATTAAGATCACCATTACCCTTTCTTGGTGATTCAAGACCAGGAACAGATTTTATATAATAGACATACAGTGTCCTCGAGTCCTCATGATCATGATCCCTATCATAGATCCCCGAGTGAACACCTGTTCTATTCTTAGGGTCTTTATCTTTATTCACATATTAACAATAAAATATTGGCGAGACATAAATATGATAAAGATAAAGTTTGCTCAAATTTATAAATCATGAAATACCACTTCGAAAAAGGTGTTCATCTGATAAAACAGATTGTCTCTTGGACACCTATATACTAACAAAGTTTGTAGAGTAATAAGAGATGAAAAGAACATTGAATAAATATGTATATTGAATTGATACACGAGTGTACAATATATAGAAATCCTAATAAGCTTAGCTCAGACCTAACCCAAATCCTAGTGAAAAAAGGAAACAAATATTTACAAATAATACAGGTAATATTTTCAACACTCCTTCTCAAGTTGGAGCTAATCATAAGCACTAAGCTTGTTACATATATACTCTATTCGAGGACCCCTAAAAGACTTAGTAAATACATCTACTAATTGATCATTAGAGGGTACAAAATTGGTCCTAATTTTACTAGCGAGGACCTTCTCTCGAACGAAGTGATAATTTATCTCAATATGTTTGGTTCTTTCATGAAACACTAGATTAGAAGAAATATGCAGTGCTACTTGGTTATCACAAATGAGAGTTGCTAGTCTAGTGTCTCCAAAAAACTTGAGCTCTCTAAGAAGTTGCTTAAGCCAAATGAGGTCACAAGAAGCAGTAGCCATGGAGCGATGCTCTGCTTCAGTACTTGATCTGACAACTACATTTTTCTTCTTACTTTTCTAGGAAACCAAGTTGCCTCTAATGAAGACACAATATCCAATAGTAGATCTCCTATCAATAGGACACCCGGCCCAATCAGCATCAAAGTATTTGATACCTTTAGCATGACCATTATCTTCATATTCAAGGCATTTTCCTAGAGATGCCTTGATATACTTGAAGATACGAATAAGAGCATTCCAGTGTTCTTGACATGGAGAATTCAGAAACTGACTTACCACACTAACTGCAAATGAATTGTCAGGTCGAGTAACTGTGAGGTAGTTCCGTTTTCCAACTAATCTTCTATAACTTTCAGGATCTGAAAAAGGCTCCCCTAATTTAGTATAAACTTGACACTTGGATCCATAGGGATATCAGTAGACTTAGAGTTTAATAAAGTAGTCTCTTCAAGAACATCCACAATATATTTTCTCTGAGATATCATATCTCCACCTTTAGATTGTGCCACCTCGATTCCCAAGAAATATTGATATTTCCCAAGATCTTTGGTCTGAAAATGATGACATAAATATTGTTTCAACTGAGTAATCCCTTGATTATCATTACCTGTGATGACAATGTCATCCATATACGCTACCAAGTAGATAAACCCAGAAGCTGAATGAAGATAAAATAGAGAATGACCAGCTTCACTCCGAGTCATACCAAATTGTTGAACAACACTTCTAAATCTACCAAACCAAACTCATGGAGGTTGCTTAAGACTACAAAGAGACTTGTGGAGATGACAAACAAGACCTGACTCCCCCTGAGAAACAAACCAAGAGGATGTTCCATATAAACTTCCTTCGCAAGATCACCATGAAGAAAATCATTTTTAATATAAAGTTGATAGAGAGGCCAGTGGCAGACAACAACCATGGAAATAAAGAGGCAAACATACGACATCTTCACTACAAGAGAAAAAGTGTCACCATAATCCAGTCCAAACACCTGAGTGAAATCCTTCGCCACCAATCGGGCTTTAAGGTATTCTACTATACCATTGGGACCACCTTAAATTCGCAGACAGAGAGGAACCGGATCCCATGTGCCATTGTGCTAAAGATCACTCATTTTATCAATCATAGCCTGTCTCCATCCGGAATATGAAAGTTCTTCACCTGTAGTCCTGGGAATAAATACAGAAGACAAAGAGGAAAGACATGCAAAATATAATGGAGAAAGATGACGATAACAAATATTAACTGAATACTTGGCAGGAGGGCAGTATCATGGGTACCTTTAAGGAGAGCAATGGGAAGGCAGCCGAAGGTGGGACCGAAGCCGAGGAAGAAAATGCAGTCGGATGTGAGCCCTCAAAAACATCTAGAGAAATATGTTGTAACTCATCAGGAGAAGAGGTGACCCAAGAATAGTTAGTCATAGGGTCTGGGAGAGAAAAACTGTATTCAAAGGAGTCGATAGAAAAAGATGACTAAATAGAACCAGAGTCCACAAAAGCAGTTGTGGAGCCAAAAAAGGGGCTACTTCAAAGAAGGAACTTCTGCCGAGATAAATTATCAATGTAGATTCAGAGAGTAGCAACGGTAACCCTTTTGAGATCGAGGATAACCCATAAAGACACATTTATGAGACTTGAGAGCTAGTTTATCCAAGCCTGGACTAAGATGGTGAACAAAACATGTAGAACCAAAGACATGTGGGGTCAAAGGATATAAAGGTTAATGAGGAAAAAAAACAGAGTGAGGTACCTAGTTATAAAGAACAGAAGATGGCATGCGATTAATCAGATAGCATGCGGTGAGAATGGCATCACCCCAGAATTTGTATGGAATATTGCAATCAATTAACGATGCACGAGTAGTCTAAAAAAAATGACGATTTGTGCGCTCGACTACACCATTTTGTTGAGTTGTATGAGGACAAGATGTTTGTTGAAGAATGCCATAAGAAGAAAAGAATTGTTGAAATTGATGAGATAAATACTCACAAGCATTATCACTACGAAAAGTACGAATAGGAATACTAAACTGAGTTTTGATTTCATTATAAAATAACTGACAAATAGAGAATAACTCAAAATGATTTTTCATCAAAATTAACCAAGTACATTTAGAATAATCATCAATAAATGTAACAAAATACTTAAATCCCAAAGAAGAAAGATGACGACTCGGCCCCCAAATATTAGAATGAACAAAAGAAAAAGGAGACAAAGCTTGGCGACTAAGACGACTTGGAAACGTACTATGAGTATGTTTAACAAACTAACATGACTCACAATGTAAACTAGAAAGAGACGATAAATGAGGTACCTCATTCTGAAGCTTGGCAAGACTTGGATGACCCAAATGAGCATGGATAGTGAAGTGAGAGTCCATAGTAGAGCAAGCTAAAGAAGAACCAAAATTTTGATAGAGACCGAGAAACTCACATCTAGGTGTGTAAATGAGTCGAGTGGCTTGTCAAGGGCCCAAGGCTTGGCTTGGCCTATATTGTTTAAAATTAGAACCGGCTCAAGCTTTAAAATAAGCTTGTTTAGCAAACAAGCTCAAGCCTAGTTTAATGAGGCTTGGCTTGAAAGTCCGTGAGTTGGGCCGATATATTATTATAATAAATAATATATTTTTATGTCACTAAATCATTAACCCTATTTTTTATATCAAATTTCTCATATAACGGTGCTGATGGACTTTGGGTAGGTGCTAAGTTTCCCTGGAGTAGCATGAGGTATGGTAGTAGTGCTAATTGGTAGTGTTTTTTTTCTTTGGTTAGGTGTTGTCAATGGATATTAATTGTTAACCTCTTTGTTCAAATTTGAGGATGGGAATGATGGTAACATGAGATGAGATTCAATTGTTTGTCGAGTTTGTTTGGTTATTTTAATAAAGGTCATAGTAATTGTTATTTTTTTAATATTACAAACTATTATCAGTGAAAAATTTTAAAGGTTAGTCTATATTACATACTTTTCTTAAAATATTCTTTCCCCACATTCTCTATTTTATGAGTTGGATCAATGTTTAAGAATAAATTGTAGAACTCATTATTCGATCTTAAAATATATGTTGACTGAGTGGGTTTGTAACACCCTCCCTTGTATGCATCCAAGAGAGTCGTTTGCTAATCGTTATTAGAATTGCGGAATTCTGTAGCGAACTTTTTCTTTTAAAATACCTTTGAGTGATGAAAGTGGAAAGCTAATAAGATTTTCTTGATAAAACTTTGTAAAAACCTTGCTGTTTGCAAAGTTGGAATTTTCCCAAAAACAGTTCGTGTACAAAATCAATATCAAATCGAGTTTTCAAAATATTTTTGTACGTGTTCCAGAATCTGAAAGTAGACGCTTGGGGCTTCACGTGCATATAAAATAATAGTAAATCGGAGTTCATTTGCCCCTCGAAACATAACTCGTAAGTTGTCCGTAAATCGTTAAAAATTCAGCATTTGATAAACGTTAAGAAAGTCCCTTTTCGCAAAACATTTCAGATTTCTTAAAGCAGCCGCTGTTCATAAAAAGACTTAAAGCAGAAATAAGTCATAGTTTTACAGTCATCCAAAAATCATCAAGTACCACATAATACAATCATCCCAAGCTTAAAACAGTCAACAGTGAATAAATCCAGACAGCAGCAAAAATATAACAGAGCTCAACATTCAAGTCCTCAAATGCTTTTACGTCCTCCTGCAATTTAAAAATTGCAGCCCCAAAGGGGTGAGAATAAACCCAGTAGTGTGGCAACAAAACCAAATGCAACAGTATTAACTAGGCACAAAATCATAAATAGTCACTTCAAACATTTAATCCTTTTCATCATATATCATAACGCGTATATAATGCCCTTTTTCCTTTACGCTCATAGCACCGTCGTGCGCGTAGCATCACAGTGGGTATTCCTAATGGCTCCCATGAAGGTGAATCCCACTGTGGAACCTATGCGGACTGAAGCCAAGTGTCCCCTCTCCTGCTACCAGGCATGCCTATATGATGCATGCTCAGTCACATGTCCTCAATATAAATATATATATTCAATATGTCATGAATCAACTTTACATGCCATGTTATGCAATCGCACCCAACAGAAAAATGTATTATGATGTAAAATGCATGCATATATCATATCATTCTTTCATATTCTTACCATTGGCTCATCATCATCATAACATACATAGAACAAATGTGAGCAACACATCACAATTCCATACACTAGCCAATAGTCACATTAAGTAATACCGCCTACACATACCTCGCGTGCCACAACAATTTACCAAACAGCAGCGAAGTAATCCCTATTCACGAGTTATGCGCACCTAAGCAACAAGGTTTCAAGTCAGAATCGTACGTCACAAATTTCCTACATACAACATATGTTTTTAGCCCATTTTTCCTTAAATTCCTAATCGGTTTTTAGGATGCTGTTCCTAACCATATTCGGATTCCATAATAATTTTTTTCAGACGCGTAACAACGAATAATTCTAAGATTTCCAATCCCAAACAGCATCGGTTTTACATACAGAAAATTCTCAAGGTTTCAATCATACAATTTCTACTTCCCACTCCTATGGTGCGCAAAAGAAAGCCTATATATCATGCTGTTTATTTAATTTATATAGGACTTAGTACATATCAAGGTTCCCCAAAGCAGAATTTATTCCATTATAATCAACGAAGAATCCAAAGTTCCATTAGCATTCATATTCGGTTTTTGATGTTATTAACTAGTGACTTAAACATTTTCAATTACATATTTTTCTCTTCAAGGCTAGGGTGTGAGAAGGAGGCCTTTAAACCTACGGTCCATACAGATTTATCACATGCAAGTCTATATTACCATTCTGGTCCAAAGAAACGGTCCTAAGGCACGAAAATGCTCTCTTACAAGTTCATAATTCATTTTTTTTTAGACTTGTATGCCTTAATATCAAAGCTGTACAGTGAGCAGAAACAAAGAGGTAGTGATAACAGAGTTTGATTTCCTAGGACACTCATACAACAGAAACAGATGAGGGAAGTTGGGAAATTTATCCTCCTATGAAACCTATGCTAACCGGACAGAAAGTGTAGGAATGATAAAACAAAATTTTCTCTTCTCAATATGTATGCCACGGCCAAAACAGTGAGGGAAAAAAGAAGGAGAGTTTGAAATTGTTTACCTACTCATATGTGCATAACGAATCCCCACTCGAACAGTAGACAATCCTTCACCTTTCCGATGCTTCAGGAGGACGGTTCCAACGGCACGCAAGGGAAAAGCTGATTTGTTCACAGCTGAAGCAAGTACATTCAATGGAACTTTGACTCGGAACTGATCCGCAAAAGAAACAAGAAGCAGTGAAGGGATACCACACCTCTTTGAGGGGTCTCGGCCGAAACAAGGGAAGGAATGGAGAGTGGCTCAAAGTAACTGCATGCAGTGGAAGATCTTTATTAACCGTTGAGAGAAGGAGGTGAACAAGGAAGTGGATAGGACACTATACCTCTTGACTCCTTGGTACATGGCCGACTAGTGAGAAGAAAGGAAGTATGTCTCAATAGTTGGTTTTCTATGCTTACGGTTTAATGGGGAATTAGCTAGCTATGTTCAGAATGTGTGGATGGTTTGGCTTTGGTGATCTCTCATACGCATAGAGGAAACTAAATGAGGATCAGACTTTTAGACTAATAGAATGAAATCCCTTGGTCAAGAGGGAGTTGGCCGAAACATGTAGGAGAAATCATCCAAGTGTCCAAAGATGAGACAAGTGGCATTCATGCAATGCCATGGGCGAAAGGTGGCCTTCATGTAAGAGATTGGAAAGATTTAGCTTGACACCTCAAGGACATGCATTGGCTTCTAATGCCTGGAGATCAGAATTATTTCTTACCCTTTGCGCACATGGAGGGGAAACAAGATATATAAGATAAATGAGGGTTGTCATAGATCAATAAGATTACTTGCCATTGACCAATGGAATTACATGCAAGGTGATTATTTTCATCTAATCAAACAGATACATGCTGATTTCCCAGCCCTCTACTAGGCGTATAGGATGGTACAAGGGCTGATTTGATTTTTCTTTGGATACTTACACAAGTAATCAAGATTTTCTTTAAGATAGGTTAGAGGTTACTAAAGGGTCCCACTATCATCTCTTAATGAGCATTGCTCACTGACATTTATTGATTATCATTTCATAGTCCTTCTAAGCATTATCTAGAATTTTCATAGGCTATATTAAATTAATCCTATTCTTTTAACTAGAGCCTTGATTTCTCAAAGTATATATGTATATATCCACTCACGCGTACATGCAAATCAAATAAATTTCCTGGCTTAAATAAATTCCACTCTAAACCTATGTTTTATTCGAATTTCAAGTTTGCTACACCTTCTTAATTATAATTTATAGAAGTCCCTAATTATGAGGGATGTTACAGGGTTCTATGATTTTTTTCTCTGACGAAGGAATACAAAATTTGATGCTTTTATAGTCTCAACATTTGGACATATGTGAGTTTGGAAAAAAAATATATTTTATAATTATAAATGAGCAAAGCCAAGCCTTTAATTTTTATAAACAAGCCAAGTCAAGCCTAGAATTTAGCTCGTACCAAGCTAATGAGCAAGGCCAAGCTCAAAATATTTTTCTTAGGCTTGGCACGTTTAAGCTAAAGGTTGACTCGACTCAGCTCATTTATACCCCTACTCACATCCTCTGGCAATCACCTTCCCCGAACTCCTGTCCTATAAAATGACATAAGTTTTCGTAAAAGAAACCATACAATAAAAGGATTTGGTCAAATGACTAATGGAAAGTAAATTAAAAGGGGAATCAGGAATATAAAGAACAAGATCCAGAGATAAAGTAGGGAAAAAAGAACAGTGTTGATCCCACAAGATTAGACCGAAGACCCATTGGCCAAAGTAATAGAAGGAAATGAACCATTAGTACAAAGAGAGGTGAGTAGAGACTTATTACTATAAATGTGGTTAGAAGCCCCAGATCAAGAGTCCAAGGGCCCAGAGATTGTAACTGAGAGATCCCAGCATAAGAATTACCAGATGGAGCAATGGAGGTAGTAGAACCAGATGCTTGTTTCTTAGACCACCAAGTCATAAATTCATTAAGAGAGGCAGGAGGTTTTGGTGCAGTCCGAGGAGGCTGAGGTGGCTTGCCACGAAGCTTCCAATAATGATCAACAATATGATTGGTCCGATGACAATGAGTGCAAAGTAATCGACCCTTAGAGGGTGAAAGCAATAAAGAAGAAGATGAAGGTAGAAGATGAAACCCATTTCAGATAGAGAACAGAGAAGAAGAACAACATATAAAGATTGATTATGAAAAACTGAACTGTAATTAACAACATACAGGGTATTTATATACAAGTGATAAAACAGAATAACTAACTTGGTTAACATGCATTTAATACATCTAATGACACGTAACTAACTAATGACACGTCAGCTATGCTATCAGATTACACCCTCCCGCAAGCTGGACTGTGGATGTCCAAAAGACCAAGCTTGGAGACAATAGATCGAAAGGGCCCTGGATGCAAGGGTTTTGTGAAGAGATCAGCAAGTTGATCCTTTGTAGAAACAGGAAGCAGCTTTAGGAGACCATCAAGTAGCTTCTCCCTAATGATGTGACAATCAAGCTCAATGTGTTTGGATCTTTCATGAAAGGCTGGGTTGTTAGCCAGGTATATTGCAGACTTGTTGTCACAATAGAGAGAAGCAGGAACTGAGGTATCTACTTGAAGATCAGCAAGGAGAAATGTGAGCCATTGGATTTCACAAGTGATGGAATCCAAAGCTCTATATTCAGCCTCAGTGGAGGATCTTGAGATAGTGTGTTGCTTCTTGGCACGCCATGAAATGAGAGCAGAACCAAGAAAAAGACACTGACCAGTGATTGAACGTCGAGTATCAAGGCAAGACCCCCAATCAGCATCTGCAAATCCAGATAAATGAAGGCTGTTTGATCGTGGGAAAAATAATCCCTTTGCAGGAGAGCATTTGAGGTACTTCAAAATTCTAGTAGATGCCTGGAAATGTAGTGTCATGGGATTAGCAACATATTGAGAAAGTTGCTGGACAGCCAATGTGATGTCTGGGCGTGTGTTTGTAAGATATAATAATCGACCAATGAGACGACGATAAGAAGCAGGATCAGAATATGGTTCGCCTTGTATTCTTTGTAATGTGAAAGAATGATCCATGGGGGTACTCACTGGTTTACAAGCCAAGAGGCCACTGTCTTGTAAGAGATCCAAAGTATATTTTCTTTGGTTAAGAACTAAACCTGTATTGGAGCGACTGACTTCAAGTCCCAAAATTTTTTTTAAAGAACCCAAGTCTTTGAGTTGGAATTCAGCAGCAAGCAAGCACTTAACCTTTTGAATCTCGTGAGAACTGGTGCCTGTGATGACTATGTCATCAACATAGACTAAGAGTGCTGTAAATGTTGAATCATGATTTCGAACAAACAAAGAATAATCTGCAGTGGATTGTTTATAACCAAGAGAAACCAGAAAGCTTGACAAACGTGCATACCACTGTCTGCTAGCTTGTTTTAGGCCATATAGAGACTTGTGTAGTTTGCAAACCTTGCCAGAAGAAGCAGTACCTAATCCTGGGGGTGGAAGCATGTATACATCTTCATGTAACTCACCATGAAGGAATGCATTGTTGACATCAAGCTGGATAAGATCCCAATCTCGAGCTGCAGCAATGGAGAGAAGAACCCTGACTGTTGTCATCTTGGCAACCGGTGAGAAGGTATCAAAATAATCAATACCTTCCATTTGGTTGTATCCTTTAGCAACCAACCGTGCCTTGTACCTCTCTATGGAGCCATCAGCCTTCATTTTTATTTTGTATACCCATTTACATCCAATGGGTTTAACATCAGCAGGTATATCAATTAAAGACCAGGTGTGGTTAAGTTCCAAGGCAGCAAGTTCTGTGTGCATAGCATCAATCCAACACTGCTGTTGTGAAGCTTGTTTATAGGATGTGGGTTCAATCAAGGAACTCAAAGTAAGGCAGTAATGTGTATGTTGTGAGGAACAATTATCAAAGGTGTAAACTGTGGATAATGGATAAAGGACAGATGATGTACCTGGAGATGATGAATCAGCTGTAGCAGTAGAGAGACTCCAATGATAATCATCCAAATATTTAGGAGGTTGTTTGAATCTAGAGGACTTACGAGGAGGAGGATTAGGGTCAGCTAAGGGTTGTGTGTTGGTGCATGGAGAAGGGTCATGTAGTGTGGTATCATCATCAGATTGAGGGAGATGAGATGAATGCAGGTCTGGTATTGGAGAATGGTTTTGATGTTGCTGTATTAGATCTGTTATTTGAGTTGGATTTGTGTGTATAGTTTGGTTCTGCTGTAGTGGGTGAAAGCTATGATCAAAGTCACTCAAGGGTGGAGGTGGACAAGGATGAACTATATTGGTGTTGGGTGAAGAAGTGTGAAGGAAAGGCAAATAATGTTCAAAGAATTGAACATGTCTAGAAATAAAAACAGAACCTGCAATGAAGTCATATAAAATGTAACCTTTCATGCCTGGTTTATAGCCAAGGAAAATACACTTTCTTGCCCTTTTGGAAAATTTGGATCTGTGAGAAAGTAATGTAAAAGCATATTAAAGGCATCCAAATATTCTCAAGTCATGCAAATCAGGTGCTTTCTTAAAGAGTTTTTCAAATGGTGAAACATTGTCAAGTAATGGTGTAGGAACCCGATTAATGATATGGACAGAATGGGATATAGTATAGCACCATAATTTTGGGGGGATGTTTGCTTGAAAGACAAGAGATCTGGCCACATTTAAAATGTGTTTATGTTTTCGTTCTACAATCCCATTTTGTTGGGGTGTCTCTACACAAGACCTTTGATGAAGAATTCCTTTTTTATGAAAAAAGAAATGCATATTGAATTCAGAACCATTATCAGTTCTGAGGGTTTTTAAGGAAACTTGGAATTGATTTTCCATGTAGGAAATGAATCCTTCTAGATGATGGGAAGTTTCTGATTTGCATTTCATGATAATGACCCAAGTGTATCTTGTGAAGTCATCAACAAGGGTAAGGAAGTATCTATGACCATGTATGGATCTTGTGGCATATGGCCCCCAAATATCAGCATGCAACAATTCGAAAAATTTTGTGGACTTAGATGTACTTACTGGAAATGGCAATCTTTGTTGCTTAGAAAATTGACAGACATCACAGGGAACAACATGTTTATTTGGAATGAAAGTATATTGAGATGACAAAGTCTTTAAAATGGTATGTGATACATGTCCAAGTCTATAGTGCCAAAGCACATGATCACTATTTAAGGTAACATCCGAATCAGAAAAATTACAATGTAAAGGAAAACTATGAATCTGTGATCCTAGAAAAGGTTGTCGTGATTTGGTCTTTGGGATGATTAGCACATAGAGTCCTCTTGTGAGTTCAGCTGAACCAATCATTTCCTTGGTATGGTTCTGTACAATAACACAGTTTGAGTCAGAAAAAGTAAGGAAATAAGGTGTAGTTTTGAGGAGTTTTGGAACTGAAATCAAATTAACCTTGAAATCAGGAACATATAAGACATCTTTCAAGCTTAATGTATCAGTTATATCAACAACTCCACTGAACTTGGAAATAATTTGGTGTCCATTTGGTAGATTAATGGATATGGGGGCTATTTTGTGCAAGGAAGTAAAACTGGATTGTTGGAAGCAGATGTGATCCGTGGCACCTGTATCCAAAATCCATTCATGAAGTGGTTTACCTGCTGAGTATGGTCTTTCTGCTGTCATAGCAGAGGCTTGCACCAAGTTAGTCGAATGGTTATCTGCTCTTGTGTTAGAATGCAACAATTTGAGTAGTTGTTGGTGCTGTTCAGCAGTGAAAATTGCACTTTGTTCTGTTTAAGAACCATTTCCAGAAGTAGCTATCTGATTTACACTCCTTCTTGACTTATAACCAGGAGGAAATCCATGCTTGAAGTAGCAGCTCTCAATTGTGTGATTTGTCATTTTACAATGAGTACAGTATTGTTGTCCTTTTCCTCTTGCATTGTTACTTCCTTTATTGAAGGTAGCCTTTCCTTTTTCTGTGTTTGTAGCATTCTTGGATGCAGATGCATAAGTGAAAGCTCGAGTAGTGTCTGCAGCATGATTTGGAGCAGTTCCACTTAACTTTCTTTCTTGTTGGATTATCATGGAAAAGGCTTTGTTCACAACAGGAAGTGGATCAACTAACATAATTTTGGAACTAATATGTTCATATTGATCATTCAGCCCCTTAAGAAATCTAATCACACAGTCTCTATCTCTGATTTTTCGCATTATGTTATAACCACCACAAGAACACTGTACCTGACATGTGCATCTTGGAAGAGGAATCAGATTATCAACTTCATCCCATAGAATCTTCAATTCAGTGAAATACTGAGCCACTGATCTGTCTCCTTGTTCCAGTTTGCAAATATCATCTTGCAAATCTGAAATCCGGAATATGTCAGCCTGGGAGAACCTATCCTTAAGATCATTCCAAGCATCTTTAGCATAGTCAATCCATAAAATCGATTGTGCAATGGAAGCATCAATTGATCTTTGGATCCAGCCTAGAACAGTGTTATTGCATCGCTCCCAATCTGAGTAGTTCTCATCAGATCTCGAAGGTATCTTCATGGAACCATCTACGAAGCATAGTTTGTTCTTTGAACTTAGAGCCATCCTCATAGCTCGTGACCAGGAGTGATAATTGGAGCCATGCAACAGTGGTGAAACCAGTATGGTGGATGGATTTTCATTAGGATGTAGGTAAAGAGGATTTCGTGGATTATTTAGGAAATCAGAAAATTGGATCTGATCTTTCTTTGGATTATGTACTTGATTGAGGTTTTGGTTTGGATTTTGGTTTGGGTCTTGGTTTTCTGTTTGGTTTGGATTCTCCATGGTGAAGTGTGGTTCATCCATGGAAAAGCTTTTGTTAGAACTAGCGGAAGATGATGGATACCAGAGCTTCAGGCTCTGATACCATGAAAGCAATAAGGAAGAAGATGAAGGTAGAAGATGAAACCCATTTCAGATAGAGAACAGAGAAGAAGAACAACATATAAAGATTGATTATGAAAAACTGAACTGTAATTAACAACATACAGGGTATTTATATACAAGTGATAAAACAGAATAACTAACTTGGTTAACATGCATTTAATACATCTAATGACACGTAACTAACTAATGACACGTCAGCTATGCTATCAAATTACAGAGGGTTTACATCCTCGAGCAGTCGGAGACTCAGAAATAGAAGAGATAGGAGAATCCATAATCACCTAAAGAAAATCAGAGATGTCAGATCACAAAACTAATCGGAAGGAGGGGATTTGTGCGTCACCACTAACAGACTTCAAAGACACTAAATTTTGTCAAACCACTCTTTAGAGTTGGAATTTTCCATAACAGACCAGGAATGCCCAAAAACCCTAAGATGGACTACCCCTACTGCCCAAAACTCACCAAAATATTTCCTGGTTATTAAAATTCGCAGGAAAATGTATCAGGAACTTCAAATCGCCATATCTCCTTCATCCCATCTCTGTTTAAGTCTAGTGACCACTCAAAACGATCGTATCGACGAGTAGAACAAAGCCCAATAGGTTTCACTTCCTAAAACTGGCTAAAGTTTCTGGGAGCTGGACTGAAAGCTTGCAGTTGCAATATCTTCAAACTCAGATGCTGGAAAATCCTTCCTTTGAATTGCTAAAGTGATTTAAAATATGAGTTCCTCTCGATGAGATCTTCGAGTAGATACCTTACTCGCTCAAATCAAAAACACGAGCTAATACTGCAAGATTGTTGTATTTGAGCGAGTAAGGTGTCTATTCGAAGATCTCATCGAGAGAAACTCATATTTTAAATCACTTTCGCAATTCGACGGAATGATTTTCCAGGATCTGAGTTTGAAGATAGTGTAGCCGCAACCTTTCAGTCCAGATCCCAAAGAAAGATTTTGAGGTGCTTGAAGTATGGGTTCACCGAAGAAAAAAAATGGATCAAGATTCCTCTCGTTAGGCTCTGATACCATGTAGAAGAATAAGAGACGAAATGAACATTGAATAAATCCATATATTGAATTGATACACGAGTGTAAAATATATAGAAATCCTAATAGGCTTAGCTCAGACTTGACCCAAATTATAATGAAATAAGGAAACAAATATTTACAAATAATATAGGAAATATTTCCAACAAAGGTTTTGGTGGAATATGAATATGAAGTGGCCATAACTATAATAATGAAGATTGAAGTGAACAACCACCAAGAACAAGAGGCTATGAATTTAGATTAGGAGGAGGAAAAATATATGATAAATATAATATTCAATGCTTTAATTGTCAAGCTACCATGCACATGGATCAATTGGATTATTCCAGTTTAACCAGTAATCTCGAGTTCTAGTCATGGATATGCAACTCAATTAGTAAGGAGAGTTTTGCCAATGTGGCCTTGCCCGACTTAAACTGAATTAATCGGATTATTGATGAACCTATGGAGAAATTCAAACAGTGCTTCAATTGCCATGAATGGCATTATGCCAAAATATAAATCTTCATAGGCAGGGATGTCCACAGTGGGGAAGGAAATATAAAATACAAGCAATATACTCCCTCACTGAAGTCAGTAACAAAATTAGCATGTTTTAGTACAGAAAATGAAAGCATACTTTTGTTATAAGATTGTTGCTAGCTACCTTTACTCGTATCCATGCTATTTTGTCTTTATTTACATGTATATGTTAGACTTTTCTCAATCGGGGATTGATAGTATAAGCATATAGGCTCATAATTCCAGCTACCTTTATGGAATAAGGAGGATGGTATTAGTGGTGATTTTTTAATTGTAATATCAAAACATTAGAATACTCCATTGTGAAATATGTACTACTGTAAGTCCTGTTATTTTCTCGTGCTGCTAATATAAAATCTTATGTTAAATAAAATATTGTACCCGTTTATCGCGCGATTGTACTGGTCTCTATCAATAA
Organism: Gastrolobium bilobum; assembly: GCF_033153095.1. Lineage (NCBI taxonomy): Eukaryota > Viridiplantae > Streptophyta > Magnoliopsida > Fabales > Fabaceae > Gastrolobium > Gastrolobium bilobum. The sequence goes on from NW_026898456.1 coordinate 41,761, forward strand.
CTACTAAGTGATGTTAACATTCATAATCTCTTTCCACGTTTTCCATAAATTTCCTCGTGTTTTCCATGTATAGTACCTGTACTCAACCATGTATAAATGTATGCTACTAAAGCTCACTACTTTCCCATCCTCTGAAACAAAAGCACAGAACAATGACCATAACAACTACCTTGCTTCCCCTCTTGTTCCTTCTCCTTGCCTTTACCATAAAACTGAAGTTTTCCATTGCTAGTGTGCTTGACACAGATGGTAAATGGGTAGAAAATGGTGGTGACTACTACATCTTGCCATGTTTCAATGGAGAGGGTGGTGGAGTTACATATGCTAGCATTGGGGTGAAACAACCACTTGCTGTTGTTCAATCTGCCTCAAAGAACTGTCTTGGCTTGTCAGTATCAATTTCAAACTCTCTTGGAACAATGATCATTCTTACAGATGAGAATGTAAGTATCAAGTTCACTAATAATTCATCCACTTGGATGATTGTCATGGATGAATTAGCCAAAGTGTGGTATGTAGCCATTAACAGTGCTGAAGGTTACCTGAGTCATCAAATTAAGATGGGAAGTTTCCAAATTAAGGAGTATGACTTAGGTTACAAGTTTGTTTTTTGTAGTGCTACAAACTCCTCAACTTGTGAAGATGTTGGGATATATACTGATAGTGATGGAAAAAATCGTTTATCTCTCTATGGAGGAGCGTTTGCAGTTAAGTTCCAGAATGCAGATAAAGCTCTTGTAGCATATGAATAAGTATTATCCTGCGTGTTATTCATGGCCTTAGATCAAAGTGCTAAGGCAATGCGGGGTTAAGAATAAGTCTTAGGTTCAATCCTTTGTAATTCAAAAAATTAGTATGGTTTTTGAACTTGGATAGTTGTAACTAAATCTGCAGGCCAGAGTTGCATTTTATGGGTTGCATTTCTAAATGCAGGGTCTAGCCACTTTCATAGATATAAATGAAAAATTGTTCCCCTTCAGCAAATCATTGGTTGCGGTGTAGGACAACAAATAATTTATGGTAAAGATGGCATGAAATTGTTGCTCTGGCAATTACTTTGAAAATTACAAGGACAAAAGAATTAAAGATTTGTCTCCTAAGGTCGTGACTCTGGTTGAGCAAGAGTTCAACACCAATAATGCTCCATTCTTGCAGCGTTTTGTTGAGACAATGAACTATTACTTGGCTGTTTTTGAATCAATTGATGTTGTTCTGGCAAGGGAGAGCAAAGAGAGGATTAATGTGGAACAACATTTTTCATATAAACGATTAGTGATAAGTATCTCAACAAAATAATTAATATACATCATCTATTGCCTCACATCTATATATATGTAAAAGTTTTGATCGGATAGATGTGATGTATGCCTAAAAATGTGCAAGGAGTATAACTTACAATTTTTTTCTTAAATAAAATATATTTACTGAATTTTTTATCCCTAATTTTTAAAGGGACAATAAACAACTATTCCACAAGCTAACCGGCTTGAGGGAAAGAAAAGAAACATTCTAAACTATCAATGATTTAATATGTCATACGCAACTGACATTTATCATGTAAAGAATATGAAAACTTTGTCATTGTAAATCTTAAATTCAGGAAACTCATGATAACTGCTGTCTGATCATGATATAAAAGCTTGTTTTCCCAAACCAAATCTAATCTAACAATTTGGCACTACTTCAAAAAGCCTATGATTTTGTTGCTGTCAAATTTCTCACATTGTCAATTTTATATTTCCAAGGCAAAGAGAGAAAATTATTACCCCACTGAAATTGAAGCTCATGAGAAATGCAAAAAAAAGTAGTCAAGACACATGATTGGCAACACTACTATCAGTGCTTGGAATCTTCTTCACAAAAGTTGGAGTACTGATCTGAATCCATCAAGTTATTAAGTTCACCACTGTTACTCATTTCGACTTTAATTATCCATCCATCTTCATAAGCGGTTGAGTTGACCTATAAAAGAAGAAAAGCAGGACAACATAAAAACACAAATTATGTTAGGCTAATGATCCCAAATTCAGAGTACTAGCGGTGACAACTCAATACACTACGTACTGACACGACACACGATTTTTGAGTCGGGTTGATCTGCATTTACATTCACATTGTGTTCATGTTGATAAAAAATGACAGGAAATAAACACAACACTGATTGTGGGATTCCATCACACTTGAATATCCCAAAAATCTTCCCCGAGACAGAGTTAATATCACTAGTTGCCTTCACACTTTCAACTGCACCAAAATTACCTCCTTGTCTTACAGTTGCTCCCACTTCTGGCAATTCAACGTATACAGCATCACCCAAATGATCAGTTATACCAACAGTTGCAGAATTTTCACCAACCTTCACCCACTCATGAGAATCCAAATACATCAGGTCTTTCAAAACTGTATATAATAGCACAGAAAGGGAAGGTAGATTTGTCAAAAAAAAAAAAAATACCTTATTCTTAATATTAAATGTGAGTGAGTACTATGTTTCTTTAATATTATACATCAGAATTACAAGAACTATTTTCCATCCAAAATATGAGACCCGAAATTAAAAATGAAACATTGAATGATAAATGAAAGGTTATGTATATTCAAGATCCACAGTTATTCCATCAACATTATGACATGACATGACAACAAGACAATAATGTAAGTGATCACCGAAAGAAAACATATGAGCAAGGGTATAATAGAGAGAAATTAAAAGATTACCATTAGAAAAGCCTCTGTGAAAGACAGAGATCCTGAGGTATGACGCAGCTCTTGAAGCCCACAACTGACTGCAAGCCATTTCTCTCTCTCTCTCTCTCTCTTCAACCTGCTTCTCAATGACCTTTTTTTTTTTTTTTTACTAAAAACTTGTAGGATTAGTGATTTTTTTTTTAGTACAAAGGATTAGTGAATTTTACTAAACATTTTAGAGTAAAGTTTATTTTGAGTCCCTGATAAAAAATAAGATCTCAACTTTAATTTCTTACAAAAAAAAAAAATTAGTTTCAAGGTCTTGAGAAATTCAAAGTGGACTCATTTAGTTAAAATTGTGACTCCTCACAAATTTAAAAAAGATCCACATTAATCCCTCAAAAAGATTAAAATGAATTCACTTTGAATTTCACAAGAACCAAACAACTATTTCTTTTTCTTTTTTTTGTAAGAGACTAAATTAAAGACCGTTTTTTGTGAGGAATTAAAAAAGACTTTACTCAAGATTTTATAAATGATCACATATGCAAAGTCAAAAAGCAAGCATTTATCATTATTTATATTAATTATATCAATCTAATGATCATTATTCTATTTATGTTTAATAATTTTAATTTATTTAATAAATGAACCATTAGATATGAGTGGATTAATTATTAAAATTGAATGTAAACTTCTTATTCTGGAACAGTGATCATTTTGTCACGTTTGGACAAAAAAGTTACCAGACTGCCACGCCAACAGTAAATTTTGCCAAAATGTCACGCAGCATAATTCGCTACATAGTGTAACGAATTATGCATGCAAGTAATTCGCTACACTGGATAGCAAATTATGCAGCGTGGCATTTTGACAAAATTTATTATTGAAGTGACAGTCTAGTAATTTTTTTATCCAAACGTGACACTTTAGTTAGTGTCCCTCTTATTCTTACCTTAGAAAGAGTTGATATTATCTTCTTTTGTTAATATTTAATAAAAATGGAAAGAGTTACAATTTTTATTTTTATGCATTAATCAAGTGGCTGAGTAGGTGAGTGCTGATCACAAGTGGAAGGTTGCAGTTTCTTTTATGCACCCAATGAAACAACCTAGTCTGGGACATGGACGTGACGGAGGCATCTAAGTTAATATACGGAATATTTGTCCGCTTAATGTTATTCGAACTTCAAGTAATACTTTTGTTAATTTTATCTATACTTTTGAAATTTTAAGACTAATTAATGATGAAATTATTAGATATTGGATAATTTTAATTATTGAATATATTATTCTACCTACCTTTATTTTGTCTACCTTTGCCTACCATTTTCAATTCTGTTAGATTATAATTTTATCTAATGGTTGAGATTTGTGAGATAAAATAAACTCTTTTATCTGTTCTTCTCCCCTCATTGTCTCCCTACCTTTTCTCTCTATCGACGAAGACAGAGAATGAATTAAAACTCACAACAAGGTTTTATGTTACTAGAACTTTCGAAATAAACCTTTGCCTATCATTCTCACTACTGTTAGATTATAATCTTATCTAACGATTGAGATTTGTGAGAAAAATAAACTCTTTTACCTCTTCCTCTCCCCTAATTGTCTCCCACCCTTTCTCTCTATCGACAAAGATGGAGGATGAATTAAAACTCGCAACAAGGTTTTATGTTTGTTACTAGAACTTTCGAAATAAACCTTTATTTGTTAGCAAAATGGAAGAATTGTTTCCAACAAAAAATTATTTGGCCCTTTTCTAAGTCATACTATTATTGAAGCGTATTAACAATGGTACAATTTTAGTAGCTAAAGCTCCATTGAAGAGAGGGAAAGCTAGGGATTTGGTATTCCAATCATCCCCATACTATTAGCATCTTGCGCATCAACCACGCTCATCAAAACTACTTTACAAGAGTCTTAACAAATAGAGTGAACAAAATACCAATTCAAACTCACAAAGGATTTTGATTAATCGATCTTATGTGCTTCTCTGTCTCTGTCTTCGTCAATAGAGAGAAAGGGTGGGAGGAGAAAGGGTGAGAGATAGTAAAGGATAAAAAAGATTTATTTTATCTCGCAAATCTCCATCATTTGGTGAAATTATAATCTAACTGTATTGAGAGGGGTAGGCAAATATAAGATAAGTAAGAGGAGGTAGAATAACATATCCCTTATTTTATTGTAAAAATAATAATAATTATTCATGTAGTCACGTTCAAACTATTTAAAAATCTTTTTTTTGATAGACCAATATATTGTAAAAAAATGAAAAAAAATATTTTAAATAAATAAATATTTGATAAATAAAAATTAATATATATATATATATGTTATTTATAAATTGATATATTAAAATATCAATATATTATTTTTAATTTTAAATGTATTAAAAATTAAGTATTTCTATTTTTTTTAGAATTTATCATTTTATTTTTTGAACAATATTTAAGTTCATCTAAAGTTTTCGCCTCTTTTTAGGTAGTTTTAGCATAAATATTAATATAAATGCGAGAAATGTTGTTTTGCTAGAGGGAACGACCTCCAGCGTATAAAGTAGAGAAGAAAAGGAATAAAAAAGATAACACCAGGCTGTCATTTGCTTTAATTTTTCCAAGTCCACTAACTGTTGCTTTTGCTTTTGTTGGCGCTACTGAAAAGCAGACAAAAAGCACACTGCAGCGCGCAATAAGAGCAGACAAAGGACACTGCAATGAGCACAACAAAGCAGCCAAGGATAGTGTGGCATGGAGCTGAGCATACAACCAACTTGTTGTGCCTGAAGGTCAGAAGATCACCCTCGATATTCAGTACAAGAGGACATGTCGACCTTATCCCCATATGGAGAAATCAATGCCTATCGTTTAATCAAGCTATTAGGAGGCAACCTCCATCAAATGGTGCAGGGAACGACTCTGGATAATCACAAGATTGTCATTGTCTCATCCTCGCTTATAAGTAGAAGATCAAACGAAAAGCAAAATTAGTTTTGAAATCTGGGAATGTAAGAACTCGCACCGTTAATTAAGGAAGTTAATTAATTAATTATGAAAAATTAGGAAATAATTGACCCTAATAATTATTATGAGGCTTAAATAATTATGGTAAGTGCGAAATAATGTTAAAAGTCATTTTTCTGACGAAAAATGCAGATAGCGGTTCTGCTACTCGGTATAAAAGCGTACCGAAGAAGTATCCCGAAAAATTATGAAAAGTGTGTATATGTCACTAGAATAATATATAGGACTTGTAAAACGAGTTTCAAGTTAAAATAATGAGAACTGATGCCAGAACTGATATTGGCTATGGAAAAGCGCGTACCAGAAAGGTGCTGCGAAAAATAAAATAAAAATATGATAAATCTTAGAAAAATGAGTAGGTCCAGAATCCTAAGTTTGGGATTAAAATACTAAGCGTAGCAATTAGTGCTAATACTGTGTGTTTAATTCTTAAAACACTATATATACAACTTTTGGCACATAACCCTAGGCATGCTCAGTTTCTCTACGTGAGATTTTATGAAGTTTGAACAGCCACCTTACCACCTTCATCCTCCCTTCACCTTTGGAGCCAAGAGACCTCATTTCTTCTTGGTTCTTTCTATAAAACTCATTGTGTGAGTGTGCATGGCTTGAGAGAGTGTAAGGTGCTCCCTTTTCTGAGTTTAAGGTGTTGTTTTCTTCTGTTTGGTGAGGGTTTTTGTGCTGAGTTTGAGACTTGGGTTGGTTGAGGCCATTGTCATGGCATCTTAGGCTTCAAGAAGCCACATTTGAGTGTAAAGGACCCACCTTGTGTTGCATTTTCGTGGTTCCTTAAAGTCAGCACCTTGGAGGCTGATTGGTGAGCTACAAGAGCATCATCCACCTCTGTTTTAAGCTTGGGTAAGCCTTACCACCCATGAACTTGAGTTTCCTTAGCTAAAAATGAATCCTTGATGCATGTAATGGACTAAAGTTGTAACACCCCGTTCTAGAACCGGATTGTTATCATTGCGTACGGCATTAAGCGCAGTTACAATCACATTGGTTCAATTAGAAAACCAGATAAATTTTTCCTTTTTAAAAAAGCCATATTTAAATAACCAAGTGCGTGATCATAACTATATATGCTTCGCGGAATAGTGGGACTAAACTTAATATTATATTCCCATTCTACTTGACAATACGTCGTTAAATGTCTTCATCTCTTTAATTATCAAATTAATTCTAAAATCCTTTTATGATTCCCATATACTACTATGTTATAGGATTTTTCATTAGTTACGCGTGGGTTCAAACCGCGCTCAAATCGGAGCACCGTAGCCAAAGTTATGCATTTTCTAAGAAAAAGGGTGCAAAATCTCCAGAACCCCGCGCCCATAGCGTGGGATCCACGCCCAGAGCGTGGGAAAACAGAAAGTTGGCTCCCCCAGCGTGGGAGTGGCGCCCTTAGCGTGGATGCTACTGTCTGGTTTTGTAATTTGGCGCCCCAAGCGTGAATCTGGCGCCCCAGGCGCCATCCACAGGGCTGGGTGACCCAAAACAAGGTCATTTAACCTAACTATGGTTTTCCACTCATAACTTGAGCTATACTAACTCAAATTACATCATTTTGGTCTCTATGGAAAGCTAAGAGAAATTTCTACAACTTCTATAGAGACATCAAAGTCCAATTCTATCATATTGGGTATGAAAATTGGTCAACCGGACAGGATGTCTTTGTTTTCTCAACATTTCCCAATTTAGCACTAGGTACCTAATTTAGTTTCCAGTTCTACAATCCAATACTTAATGAGCATACATATAATAAACTTAAAGTACTCATCAATTACAAATCATGTTCATTACAATTCATGGAACTTAGCTTACAAAACGCTATGATCACTCCATTGGCTCCCATCAACAAAGAGATAACCAAAGGCATGAGCATAGGCTAAGTCCATTCCAAATAAACAGAACATACATCTATTAATTGTCTATTAATTACAATCCTATACATGTGAGCTACAAAACAACATGTATAATATCAAAATACAGGATCGTCATGCATCAATACTAGTCCAAGTATGGCCACTTGCCACTGGTGGCTCCTGCAGCATCCTTACCTGTAAGGGGGTCCCCACAACACGGGATGAGATACACGAATATATCCAGTAAACCAGGGGTCCTTGGAGCATCTCTCCACCCCACAGTTCCATATCAGTGTAATAGCAATAACAATAATAATGCAGTAAATACATATCTATGCAAAGTGCAATACATCTCCAAGAGAAATCCCTCGAGCTCTCAAGCTGTCCTAAGGAAACTCAGATGCAAATAGTCCTACTGGCCAGCTAAACTACAAAGTATGATTTACGCATCGTCATGCAACATACCAACATAGGGAACCACCATCCTATGCCACACCAAATGCATACACATACGTATAACAAAGCATTAAACTATTTCATTGCATTTACATACACTATTACAACCACTACCCAATCAGGGCTTGGTGGAACAATAAAGGGAATTACACCCAAGGTCCGAAGGCTTATCTCAAGCTTCCAATTATCCTTTGTTCTTTCACCAATCTCAACAAGTATCTACTTCAATTATTAACACCTACTCACGATGTAATGCAATTCAACACATTGCATCAATAATACTTCATTACTATCAACTACTTATACAACTCATCAACCACAAGGTATGAACTTACCTAGTTCAAGGAGCTAATCCAACTCCACTCCTTGCTCCAATGGTTGGTCTATCACGGTTGGTCTGATTGCCTCAACCCTAACCACCATATAGGCACAATCAATAACCAATCAACCACACCATAACTCAACATTGCGAGAATACTCATCAACAAGCATGATAATCTTGCAATATACCAAGTATAGTCATTTAACTAGCTAGGCTCATTTTCACCGATTAAATGACATTCCTAGCATTTTTCTCAACATGTGCTAAGTCTCAATTCTACCACAACATAGCCAATTTACTTAAATTCTCACAAAACCCTAAAACACTATTTATCAAAACCCTAAATCATGAAATTTCCAAGCAAACAAGGTTCAAGGGTTAGAGTCTTACCACCAATGGTCACACAACCAAGAATTGATGGCTCCTCAATCTTCAATGGAGGTTGAAGCACTCAAAACCCCAAAATTTCACAAAGGGGCGAAACTTTGAGGGGCAATATCTCACCACACAAAGCTCCCCACTAAGAACCAAGCTTGGATTAATGATGAGGGCGAGATTCTAAGCGATTTAGGCTTTTGAATCGCTCCAATCAGTTGAGAATAGATCTCTCTCTCTCTTCCTCCCTTCCTTCTCCCTCTTTTCTCCTTCTTCTTCTTTCTCCTTTTTTTCTTTCTGGCTCGACGGGGGATTGGGGAAAATGGGGCTCTTTTAGTAGCTTTGGTCACTTAACTTATGTTAAGTGACTTTAAGCGGGTATTGGTTCGTCTATCTACTCAACTCCATTAATTACCAAACTTTACCCAAAAGTCTGGATTATTATTCTAGGAATATTTCCACTTTTATTTTATATTTTGGGTACTTTTGCTGACACTCATTTATACCCCTTAATTTTCACCGAGTACACTTTTTAACTCCAAAGTGACTCAAATTCATTTAATTAAGCCTTATACATAATTTTACTCATTAAAACATGCTTAATTATTTAATTACATGTAATTTGCTAATTAATTAGGTTAGGACTATTATAGTCACCCCACCTTTTAGCGATTTTGTCCGCAAAATCAAGAACATACCTGTCCTTAAACTTAGGATATTGCCGGAGAAGCTCGTCTTCCCGCTCCCAAGTGGACTCTTCAGGCGTCCTTCCTTCCCACTGGACCTTCACCATAGGAATGGATTTATTTCTCAGCCTCTTCTCATCTCTTTCGAGTATTTTCAGTGGCCCAACAGGAGTCTTCAAATTCTCCCGGATCTCAACATTATCAGGTTGAACCACATGAGAAGGATCAGCTACATATCTCCTCAGCTGAGAAACATGGAATACGTCGTGCAAATTTGTTAATTGTGGAGGTAAGGCAAGCTGGTAGGCAACCGGTCCCACCCTACGAAGAATCTGGTAGGGTCCAATAAATCTCGGACTCAGCTTCCTCACTCCAAGGGCTCGTCCAACACCCGTAACCGGTGACAACTTCAGGAATACATGATCTCCCTCCTCAAACTCTAGAGGTCGGTGCATGAGATCATAATAACTTTTCTAACGGTTCTGAGCCTTTTTCAGACGATCCCTAATTATTTTGATCTGCTCAATAGTCTCCTGAACAAAATCCAATTCAAACCGCTCTGTGTCTCCAACCTCTGACCAGCAAGTAGGTGTCCTACACCTGCGACCATACAAGGCCTCGTAGGGAGCCATACCCAGACTAGCATGAAAACTATTATTATATAAAAACTCAACCAGCGGGAAATATCGATCCCATGCAGTACCCTGCTCCAGGGTGCAAGCCCTCAGCATATCCTCCAACGTCTGAATGGTCCTCTCAGTCTGACCATCAATCTGTGGGTGATAAGCAGTGCTCAGTATCAACTGAGTGCCAAGAGCCTCCTGCAATGCTCCCTAGAAGCGAGAAGTGAACTTCGGGTCCCGATCACTAACAATGCTCTCAGGCACCCCATGAAGCCTCACAATCTCCTTCACATAGAGCCTAGCCAATCTCTCAGCAGAGAAATCTACCCGAACTGGCAAAAAGTGTGCGGATTTTGTCAATCTATCCACAATCACCCATATAGAATCATAACTAGCCTGTGTTCGTGGCAATCCCACTACGAAATCCATGGAGATACTCTCCCATTTCCATTCAGGAACATCCAGAGGTTGCAACATACCAGAAGGCTTTTTGATGCTCAATCTTGACCTTCTGACAAATGAGACACTTAGAGACAAATTCGGCAATGTCTTTCTTCATACCAGGCCACCAGAAATTAATCTTTAGGTCCTGATACATCTTTGTAGCTCCCGGATGAACTGTGAAATGACCCTTGTGAGCCTCTGTCATTACTTCCTCTGCCAACTGCCTAGGTACAACAACACGACCCTGATATAATAGTATACCCTCATCATTGCAGGATACACCACTCTGACCTTTCAGTCGTTTAGCACTTTCATTTTGCAATTGAGCTTCTTTAATTCTGGTCATTAGTTCATTCTCAATGCTTGTAATTTCGATGCCACAAATTCTACATGGAAAGATTTTAGATAATTGCATATCTCTGAACCTCTCAATCACATCATAATCTCTAATCATCATGCTTGCTACGCTCACAGATTTTCGGCTCAGTGCATCAGCTACAACATTAGCTTTGCCAGGATGATATTTCAATTCAAAATCATAGTCTTTTAGGAACTCAGTCCACCGTCGTTGTCTCATATTCAATTCCTTTTGATCAAACAAGTACTTCAAGCTCTTGTGATCACTGAATATGGCAAACTTCGTTCCATACAAGAAATGCCTCCACTGTTTCAATCCGAAAACAATTGCAGCAAGCTCAAGGTCATGGGTCGGATAATTTTCTTCATGCGGTTTCAATTGCCTTGATGCATATGCTACCACTCACCTATCCTGCATCAGCACACAACCCAATCCCTTTCTAGAAGCATCGCTGTATAACTCAAATTCACCTTCCGGATCGGGAAGTACTAACACCGGAGCAGTCGTCAATTTCTCCTTAAGGCTCTGAAAGCATTCTTCACATTCCTGCATCCAAACAAATGGAGTATCCTTCCGGGTCAATGGCAACACCATGGCCGAAAATTCTTTAATGAATCTCCGATAATAACCAGCCAAACCCAGAAAACTCCTTATTTCCGTTACCTTCTTGGGTCTCTCCCAATCAATAACTGCCTATATCTTGCTAAGATCAACCGCCACTCCATCAGCAGAAATGACGTGACCCAGAAATTGCACTTGAGAAAGCCAAAATTCACATTTAGAAGGCTTTGCATACAACTGTTTCTCTCTGAGAATTTGCAACACAGTTCTCAAGTGACCCTCATGCTCTTCCTTACTCTTGGAATATATCAGGATATCATCAATAAACACAATCACAAATTGATCCAGAAACGGCTTAAATATGTGATTCATATAATCCATAAACACCGCCGGAGCATTAGTGAGTCCAAATGGAATTACTTGATACTCATAATGTCCATATCTAGATCGGAAGGCAGTCTTCGGAATATCTTCCTGCCTAATTCGGATTTGATGATAACCCGACCTCAAATCAATCTTTGAGAAAACACAAGCACCCCTCAACTGATCAAGCAAATCGTCTATGTGAGGGAGAGGATACTTGT